>NC_086446.1:429472023-429709523 GCF_028390025.1 Pseudophryne corroboree | reverse complement strand
AGCTGTTGTTGAACTACACATACCAGCATGCCTTGCTACAGTTTTGCTATTTGGCCATGCTAAAACTGTTGCAAGGCATGCTGGGATGTGTAGTTCAACAGCAGCTGGAGGGCCGAAGGTTCCCCATCCCTGCCTTAGACCATTAAGGGTACTTTAACGCAGGTAACTTTCAAGCAACGGTTTTGAGTTAATCCTGAGCAATCATAGTGCTGCTGTATCAGGAGAGCCCGGAAAGCAAGAGGCGATGATGCCCTGTCATTAAACAGCCCAACTAATGAAATAAGTGGCATTTCCTAATGTAAATTCACGTTTTCCTCATGTATTGTCTGAGGATTTGCCATTAAGAAGTGATGACTTTATTTATTTCCCTGTTATATAGAGGAAAGAAATATCACCAACCGTGGTTAAAATACAAAAAGGATGTCAGATCCAGGGAAGACAATAATGGACCATAAGAAATGTAGGATGAAGAACAACAACTTCATAAAGAATACATATTGTCATAAGAGATTAGCGGAGAGAGGGAAATAGCATAGCTACAAAGCTAGGGTTTATGGTTATTAATCAAATGTAATCACACACATATGAACATGGGGGGTCATTCAGAGTTGATCGCTCACTGCAGTTTTTAGCAGCGCAGAGGTTACTAATGCGTATGCACAGCAATGCGCACGCGCGTCATACGGGTACAAAGCGGATTGTTGCTGGGCGATGGATTTAATGAAGAATCCATTCGCACAGCCGATCGTAACTTTTTCTTCCCGCTCAGCTGCACACGTGCTTGCACACTTGCAAAGCGAAAAACACACTCCCCCGTGGCCGGCGACTATGCGTTTGCACGGCTGCTAAAAGTAGCTAGCGAGCGATCAACTCGGAATGACCCCTATGCTCTTCACCCATAAGGCGGGTACAATTTTGCTTATCCTGTCACTGAACAACGACATATCACTAGACTTCAGAGGAAAAACACACTTGTGCTAAAGTTGTAATGTAAAAAAAAAAAAAAGTGACATGATTAATTTGGTAGCACCTTTATTTTACTAGGCAGGGTGTCGTATAAGATATGCAATGGCATTATTACTGGAGTAAGCTGATTACCCCGCTGGCAATGATCCTGTAAAGATTCAGGGAAACCAGGTCATGGTTGCGTCTTCAGGGTTGTCATATTGCGGAAGTGTGGGCTACTACATGGCCCCTGCCTCGCAGAATGCACATTTCATTACATTATACCTTGCTATCTCCTATAGAGGATTACTGTATATACATTTTCTCATTTACAGTTTCACTCCAACACACTCTTTGCCGGGACTGGAGACAAGACTGCTACTACTACTTTGGGAGCAAATAAAAGATGTTAACAGCCATGGTCTGAATATCGATGATATATGTTTCAATGTACCAGCCTGCACCTGGAACACTTTCCTGCATACATGGAATCTACCACATTTCAACTGATAAACACTATTTCATTCTTAAACTGGACTCTTTAGGCCACTATTTCTAAGTACTGGGAAATCAGATATTTTACTTTAATTCATATACAAAAGATGATGAATGACTATAAATAATAAATCTAACTACACGTATAACATAATCTTGTATTAATTGCCAATTAATGTAACAATACTATAAAGGCCATGATCATCATATTGCATAATTTTTCCAGGATATACTTATGCGATTGTTATTACAGAATTTTTAATACACAGGCTGTAAGTTCATCTAATGAACTATAGCCAGGATAATGCTACGTCTAAACCCCACTATACTGGTCTATAAATGGATGTCTGCAGGTTACCGCAGGTGTACAGGGCTTCCCCCAATATACTGGCGCGTCCTTCAACATATCAACCGCTCTTAGTAATATTCTAGTAAATGCAGTCTCTCTGCAGGGGTGAAATAAAGCAGTTTAATCCCATAATCAGCCCGGCCTGTGCTCCAAATTGGCCTCATGCTGTATTTAAAAAAGTTACACAGGCTGTAAAGTAAATGAGCAGCATGCCAGGCTCAGATGGAGGATCCATATGTAGATATAGCCCCATATGCCTGCTGCCTGTACCCTCCTGCAGTAGAAGAGTGACCGTGGCTTGGTATTAGATGCCCCTAGTGCTGGGGCCACCATGTCCCGCTCTGCACGAGTGGCCACCCGCTCAGACACCTGTTCCCCATGCGGGAGGTGCGGTCAGCGTGCTGCCTGGCCTAGATATGACACCCCACCTCTCAGCTTCGGCACAGACACCTGGAACGGTCACAGTCAGTAAGTGACCGGGATAAAAGTAAGTCCCGCTGCTGGGAAATGGGCACTATGGGCAGATACCTTTCCGCAGCTCCCGCTGCCAGACGCCCACGATAGTGGCTGCGTGTTTCCGGTGATGGATCAGCCACAGGGACAGAGTCTGGACGCTCTGCTGGGAGTTGCTCAACTCGGACAATTTCTTTTCCAGGGCCGGCTCGGTAAATGACGCCATGTCTCTCCGTGGGGGCCCCGGGCCCAGCACAAGATGGCCGCCTGACCTCTCACCCTCAAGCGAGTCACGTGTCCTGAAACGAAGGGACGCGTTCCCTTGACTACTAAGGTCGCGGCGCATGTTCCCTCACGTCACTTCCGACATGTGAAACCGCCCTATATGCTGCGCTATGGGTTGAGGTAAGAAAAAGCGTGCGGGAAAATTCTCCCAAACACCGGTATGTTCCCGTATCTGATCGTCCTACATAGCCTAGTGCAGTGGGGATGTAGCTATGTAGTCACAGGGGAAGTCGTATGCCTGTATGTGGTCTATACATGGCTGTAGTGTACGTGCGACCTCACGTATAACTACAACTCACAGCATATCTTTACAGGCAATAAATATATAAGTACTTTACTATAACGAACTCTATAGTATTAGTCAAGGTTATGTCAGTCCATTTGCTCCTAATTTATTATAAAGCACAACCAAGAGAGTCATCCTCCAACATTTTGCACAGAAAAATCCGTTCAAATTAGAAAATTCCTATACTTTCAATGGAAGTTTGAAGAGACAAAAATCGGTGCAGACCATAAAAAAAAAGGTACAGTTGGAGCTTATGGAGAGAGATGGGGAATACTAATATACAAATACTTGTAAAACTACCTGACTCTCTCCATGAGGGAGAAAATGCTCTGTTCCTGGACTTTCCTGGTAATGTATGATTGCCATCACCTGTGGTGAGCTAGTTCATCGATAAGAAAGGTGTTTCACCACAGGTGATGGCAATCATACATTACCAGGAAAGTCCAGGAACAGAGCATTTTCTCCCTCATGGAGAGGGTCAGGTAGGCAAGTATGACTTAAGGTACTACTCAAATTATTTTTCTCTAACGTCCTAGTGGATGCTGGGACTCCGTAAGGACCATGGGGAATAGACGGGCTCCGCAGGAGACTGGGCACTCTAAAGAAAGATTTAGTACTACCTGGTGTGCACTGGCTCCTCCCTCTATGCCCCTCCTCCAGACCTCAGTTAGAATCTGTGCCCGGCCAGAGCTGGGTGCTTTTAGTGAGCTCTCCTGAGCTTGCTAATAAGAAAGTATTTTAGTTTGGTTTTTTTATTTTCAGAGAGCTTCTGCTGGCAACAGACTCTCTGCTACGTGGGACTGAGGGGAGAGAAGCAAACCTACTAACTGCGGCTAGGTTGCGCTTCTTAGGCTACTGGACACCATTAGCTCCAGAGGGATCGAACACAGGATCTTAACCTTGGTCGTCCGTTCCCAGGGCCGCGCCGCCGTCCCCCTCGCAGAGCCAGAACTCAGAAGCCGGCAGAAGCAAGAAGACATCGAAATCGGCGGCAGAAGACTCCTGTCTTCACATGAGGTAGCATTGCGCCCACACTACCCACACACTCCGGTCACTGTAGGGTGCAAGGCGCAGGGGGGGGCGCCCTGGGCAGCAATTAGGATACCTCTTGGCAAAAAGACACATATATACAGCTGGGCACTGTATATATGTACGAGCCCCCGCCATTTTATTACACAGACCCGGGACAGAAGCCCGCCGCTGAGGGGGCGGGGCCTTCTTCCTCAGCACTAACCAGCGCCATTTTCTCTTCACAGCTCAGCTGAGAGGAAGCTCCCCAGGCTCTCCCCTGCAGTATCAAGGTAAAAAGAGAGGGGGGGCACATAAATTTAGGCGCAAATTATCATAAACAGCAGCTACTGGGTAAACACTAAGTTACTGTGTAATCCCTGGGTTATATAGCGCTGGGGTGTGTGCTGGCATACTCTCTCTCTGTCTCCCCAAAAGGCCTTGTGGGGTCCTGTCCTCAATTAGAGCATTCCCTGTGTGTGTGCGGTGTGTCGGTACGTTTGTGTCGACATGTTTGACGAGGACGGTTACGTGGAGGCAGAACAAGTGCAAGTGAATGTGGTGTCGCCGCCGACGGCGCCGACACCTGATTGGATGGATATGTGGAAGGTGTTAAATGATAACGTAAGCTCCTTGCATAAAAGGTTGGATAATCAGTCAGGGTCTCAACCCGTGTCTGATTCTACAGCTCAGAGGCCGTCAGGGTCTCAAAAGCGCCCACTATCCCAGTTGGTTGACACAGATGTCGACACGGATTCTGACTCCAGTGTCGATGACGATGATGCAAAGTTGCAGCCTAAAATGACTAAAGCCATCCAATACATGATTATAGCAATGAAGGATGTATTGCACATATCGGAGGAAAACCCTGTCCCTGACAAGAGGGTTTATATGTTTGGGGAGAAAAAGCAAGAAGTGACTTTTCCCCCTTCACATGAATTAAATGAGTTATGTGAAAAAGCGTGGGATTCCCCTGATAGGAAAGTACTGATTTCCAAAAGATTACTTATGGCGTATCCTTTCCCGCCAACGGATAGGTTACGCTGGGAATCCTCCCCTAGGGTAGACAAAGCGTTGACGCGCTTATCTAAGAAGGTGGCCTTGCCGTCACAGGATACGGCCGCCCTAAAGGATCCTGCGGATAGGAAGCAGGAAGGTATCCTGAAGTCTGTTTATACACATTCTGATACTCTTCTGAGGCCAGCAATTGCTGCGGCCTGGATGTGTAGTGCTGTAGCAGCATGGACAGATACTCTGTCTGAGGAGTTAGATACCCTGGACAGGGAGACTATTTTACTGACCCTAGGACATATCAAAGACGCTGTCCTATATATGCGGGATGCCCAGAGGGACATTTGCCTGCTGGGCTCTAGAATAAACGCAATGTCGATTTCTGCCAGAAGGGTCTTATGGACTCGGCAATGGACAGGTGATGCTGACTCTAAAAAACACATGGAGGTGTTGCCTTATAAGGGTGAGGAATTGTTTGGGGACGGTCTCTCGGACCTAGTTTCTACGGCTGGGAAGTCAAATTTCTTGCCATATATTCCCTCACAGCCAAAGAAAGCACCGTATTACCAAATGCAGTCCTTCCGTTCACAGAAAAGCAAGAAAGTCAGAGGTGCATCCTTTCTTGGCAGGGGTAGAGGAAAGAAGCTGCACCATGCAGCTAGTTCCCAGGAACAAAAGTCCTCCCCGGCTTCCACTAAATCCACCGCATGACGCTGGGGCTCCACAGGCGGAGCCAGGAGCGGTGGGGGCGCGTCTCCAAAATTTCAGCCACCAGTGGGTTCGCTCACGGGTGGATCCTTGGGCTATACAAATTGTGTCTCAGGGATACAAGCTGGAATTCGAGGTGACGCCCCCTCACCATTACCTAAAATCGGCCTTGCCAGCTTCCCCCAGGGAAAGGGAGGTAGTGTTGGCAGCAATTCACAAGCTATATCTCCAGCAGGTGGTAGTGAAGGTTCCCCTCCTTCAACAGGGAGGGGGTTACTATTCCACCATGTTTGTGGTACCGAAACCGGACGGTTCGGTCAGACCCATTTTGAATTTAAAATCCCTGAATATTTATCTGAAGGAATTCAAGTTCAAGATGGAATCGCTCAGGGCGGTCATTGCAAGCCTGGAGGAAGGGGATTTTATGGTGTCTCTGGACATCAAGGATGCGTACTTGCATGTCCCCATTTATCCACCTCATCAGGAGTACCTCAGGTTTGTGGTACAGGACTGTCATTACCAATTCCAGACGTTGCCGTTTGGCCTGTCCACGGCACCGAGAATATTTACCAAGGTGATGGCGGAAATGATGGTGCTCCTTCGGAAGCAAGGGGTTACAATTATCCCATACTTGGACGATCTCCTCATAAAGGCGAGGTCCAGGGAGCGGTTGCTGATCAGCGTAGCACTCTCTCAGGAAGTGTTGCAACAGCACGGCTGGATTCTGAATATTCCAAAGTCGCAGCTGATTCCTACGACGCGTCTGCCCTTCCTGGGCATGATTCTGGACACAAACCAAAAAAAGGTGTTTCTCCCGGAGGAGAAGGCCCAGGAGCTCGTGACTCTGGTCAGAGGCCTCCTAAAACCAAAACAGGTATCGGTGCATCACTGCACGCAAGTCCTGGGAAAGATGGTGGCGTCATACGAAGCCATTACTTTCGGCAGGTTCCATGCGAGGATCTTTCAGTGGGATCTGTTGGACAAGTGGTCCGGATCGCATCTTCAGATGCATCGGCTGATCACCCTGTCCCCCAGGGCCAGGGTGTCTCTTCTGTGGTGGCTGCAAAGTGCTCACCTCCTCGAGGGCCGCAGGTTCGGCATACAGGACTGGGTCCTGGTGACCACGGATGCAAGCCTCCGAGGATGGGGGGCAGTCACTCAAGGAAGAAACTTCCAGGGGCTGTGGTCAAGTCAGGAGACTTGTCTGCACATCAATATCCTGGAACTAAGGGCCATATACAACGCCCTGAGTCAAGCGGAGCCTCTGCTTCGAAACCAACCAGTGCTGATTCAGTCAGACAACATCACTGCAGTGGCCCATGTAAACCGCCAGGGCGGCACAAGAAGCAGGGTGGCAATGGCAGAAGCCACCAGGATTCTTCGTTGGGCGGAGAATCACGTACTCGCACTGTCAGCAGTGTTCATTCCGGGAGTGGACAACTGGGAAGCAGACTTCCTCAGCAGGCACGACCTCCACCCGGGAGAGTGGGGACTTCATCAAGAAGTCTTCACGCAGATTGCAAATCGATGGGAACTGCCACAGGTGGACATGATGGCGTCCCGTCTCAACAAAAAGCTAAAAAGGTATTGCGCCAGGTCAAGGGACCCTCAGGCGATAGCTGTGGACGCACTAGTAACACCGTGGGTGTTCCAGTCGGTCTCTGTGTTTCCTCCTCTTCCTCTCATACCAAAGGTGCTGAGAATTGTAAGAAAAAGAGGAGTGAGAACAATACTCATTGTTCCGGATTGGCCAAGAAGGACTTGGTACCCGGAATTGCAAGAAATGCTCACAGAGGACCCATGGCCTCTGCCTCTCAGACAGGACCTGTTACAACAAGGGCCCTGTCTGTTCCAAGACTTACCGCGGCTGCGTTTAACGGCATGGCGGTTGAACGCCGGATCCTAGCAGAAAAAGGCATTCCGGATGAAGTTATTCCTACGCTGATAAAGGCTAGGAAGGACGTGACAGCAAAGCATTATCACCGTATATGGTGAAAATATGTTGCTTGGTGTGAGGCCAGGAAGGCCCCTACAGAGGAATTCCAGCTGGGTCGTTTCCTGCACTTCCTACAGTCAGGAGTGACTATGGGCCTAAAATTAGGGTCCATAAAGGTCCAGATTTCGGCCCTATCCATTTTCTTCCAAAAAGAACTGGCTTCACTGCCTGAGGTTCAGACGTTTGTTAAGGGAGTACTGCATATTCAGCCCTCTTTTGTGCCACCAGTGGCACCTTGGGATCTTAACGTGGTGTTGAGTTTCCTGAAATCCCACTGGTGTGAGCCACTTAAGACCGTGGAGCTAAAGTATCTCACGTGAAAAGTGGTCATGCTGTTGGCCTTAGCTTCGGCTAGGCGTGTGTCAGAATTGGCGGCTTTGTCATGTAAAAGCCCCTATCTGGTTTTCCATATGGATAGGGCAGAATTGCGGACTCGTCCGCAATTTCTGCCAAAGGTGGTGTCATCCTTTCATTTGAACCAACCTATTGTGGTGCCTGCGACTACTTGTGACTTGGAGGATTCCAAGTTGCTTGACGTAGTCCGGGCTTTGAAGATTTATGTGAAGGCTGGAGTCAGGAAGACTGACTCGCTGTTTGTCCTGTATGCATCCAACAAGCTGGGTGCTCCTGCTTCAAAGCAAACTATTGCTCGCTGGGTCTGTGGCACGATTCAGCAGGCTCATTCTGCGGCTGGATTGCCGCATCCAAAATCAGTGAAAGACCATTCCACAAGAAAGGTGGGCTCTTCTTGGGCGGCTGCCCGAGGGGTCTCGGCATTACAGCTTTGCCCAGCTGCTACTTGGTCGGGTTCAAACACATTTGCAAAGTTCTACAAGTTTGATACCCTGGCTGAGGAGGACCTTGAGTTTGCCCATTCGGTGCTGCAGAGTCATCCGCACTCTCCCGCTCGTTTGGGAGCTTTGGTATAATCCCCATGGTCCTTACGGAGTCCCCAGCATCCACTAGGACGTTAGAGAAAATAAGATTTTACTCACCGGTAAATCTATTTCTCGTAGTCCGTAGTGGATGCTGGGCGCCCGTCCCAAGTGCGGACTTTCTGCAATACGTGTATATAGTTATTGCTTACTAAAGGGTTATGTTATGTGGCATCAGTTGAGTGATGCTTGTTTGTTGTTCATACTGTTAACTGGGTAAGTTTATCACGAGTTATACGGTGTGATTGGTGTGGCTGGTATGAGTCTTACCCTGGATTCCAAAATCCTTTCCTTGTAATGTCAGCTCTTCCGGGCACAGTTTCCTTAACTGAGGTCTGGAGGAGGGGCATAGAGGGAGGAGCCAGTGCACACCAGGTAGTACTAAATATTTCTTTAGAGTGACCAGTCTCCTGCGGAGCCCGTCTATTCCCCATGGTCCTTACGGAGTCCCCAGCTTCCACTACGGACTACGAGAAATAGATTTACCGGTGAGTAAAATCTTATTATTTTATTGTGACGTGCTTATTTACTACATATAATTAATTATATATATATTCTAATACATTTAGGCAATTATTTCCGTGATACTGCATATTCTCTGAGACCATCAGATGCTGAATGGAAACTATGGCATCCAAGAGTTATCCACATGGCGCCTTTGAGGTACTTCGTCCATTCTGTGTGCAGCTGACAGTGGAACAGACAGTACAGAATGTAAAAAACCTGCAAACACAGATTTCTTCTACAGATGTCTCTGCTCTTCAAGCCCTTCTGGATTATGTTCTATTTCCTCTGCGCTTTGCCCTTAAAACACCTGGCTCTAAAAAACCGGGATTAGTGCAAGCTGTTTTGGAATGTATTTCCTTTCTTCTCTCTCTCACTCACTTAAAGAGCCCAGTGTCCTTACAGGAGATGTTTAGTGAACTCTGCAGTTGCCTCCCCCCTGACCCACTTCAGCCTGTGCCAGAGGAGCTGAAATTAGCAGTAGTTTTAACATTACAATCTCTTCTCCGTGCATCTGGTGCGGATGTGCTACCTGTCCTGTACAAACCGTCCATGCTTCCTGAGTTGGGATTCACCATCACTGTTTTGCTGAGGCTTGCAGAACGGGAGAAATCACGAGAGATCAGGCTTGAATCTTTGAACTGTTTGGAGATATTGCTGACGCCAAAGCCCAAGCAAGACACTTCTCTCAGTGGTCTTTTTGCTTCATTTTTACCTGGAATCTGCACAGTGCTAACAAGGATTATTTGTGGCGACCCCAAGCAAGGATACAGAGTAACGAGAGCTGCAATCAGGTTATGGGCTGAGGCAGTTAGTATAGTCATGTCTGATGAAAGTCTGGCACAAGTGACAGAAAAGAAACCTGTACACCCTGGGTTGTCTGGACGTATAGCAGAACTTCTAGTGCACCGAGACAAGACTTGGGTGAAACATTCTGCTAGCCGTCTGTTTGTTCATCTAGAAAAAATCTCAATGCACTGCATATCCGACCCCCACTGGAAAGTAAGAATGGCGCTTGTGGACTTAGCTTATCTCTTGCTTTGTCATTGCTGGAATTCTCTAGGAGAGGCAGTAGGGAATCTTCTGCAGATATTGGTGGGATATATGAGTGATGATAGAGCTGAGGTAAAAGCCAGGGCGTGTGAGGCACTGCTGGAGGTAGCGAAGGAAGGGCCAGCTTCACGGACACTAGCAGAGGTGCTAACAGAAAGCCTCCATTCACTGACTGTAACTCTTCCAAGACTGCTGAGATCTCAGGATGACCAAGGCAAGCTTCACACTTTAGCTCTTCTTCTAGGCTATCTTCAGTTGCTTGGTCCCAGGCTTGCATTCACTCTGCACTCTCCTGCTCACCTTCAGCGCCTGTCTGCTGCACTCCTGCAGACACTAGAGTTAGATTTTTGCTCAGTCAAAGTTGTAGAAGAAAGACTTCCCTCTCCTGCTGCCAGTCTCACGCAGCAGGACATCGCACACACTGGAGCTCCACAGAAGACTTTCCGCTTTTTCAGGGACACACGTATTCTTTTCCATATTCAGAGCATCTGTAGGCTTTTGGGGTATTATGGAGATTTCTACTTGCTGACAGACCACTTTTTGGGACTATACCGGGCGCATAGACTACCGGCTGTGCTGGTATTGAACCAGTTAGTATTAGGAGCAGCTGGAATTGAAGTTGAAGTACTCAATGAGGAGAACCAGGTACTTGCAGCCAGTGAACTTTTGGAAGCTGTGCGCCCACTTTTTGAAGAGTACACAGACCCCACCAATTGGCATCTACAAACCTGTCAGGACAGTGATGCAGTAGTGGATCAGCTTTCCTTACTCCGTATTGGGGGTCAGTCTATGTCAGCAATTGGTGACATGAGTGCTAACGTTTGGAAGCTTTGTCTGCAGCTGGAGGGCATATCTTGCTTTGCCAATGCTCTTGGAACTAACTTCCGCCCACTCCTTATATCTGCTCTATACCCAGTGCTTGAGAAAGCTGGAGATCCTTCCCTCATGGTTAGTGGGGCAGCGAAGGTGACTTTAGGAAATGTCAGCCAAGCCTGTGGATACAAAGACATCAGCCAGCTGATTGAACTCAATGCAGATTATTTGGCAAGTGAAGTGTCTGTTGGTCTGCGCCGCCTTCGAAAATACAATGGAGGTGCTGCCCATGTATTGCATGCCATGTTAGATCATTGTGGGCCCAGCCTGTTGCCACTACTGCATGAACTTGTCCAAGATCTACTTCCAGCATTGGACCAGTCGCAGAATGAAGGTGCCAAGATCCTCTTCCCTGTGCTGAATTCTCTTGTCGCAAAACTAGGTAATACATTATGCTGCCCCATGATCATTTAGGATAGCATTTGTAGCATATGTGAGTCTCAGCTCTGCATCTGAAATGTTCTACTATTCACATGAATTATTAGCCATTGAAAAGAAGTTAATAGTAACAGGTTTCATCGATTTACATTTTATGGTGTGCTTTGGTTTCGCTTTGTGTTGTTTTTTTGTGGGGGTGGGAGTTGCTTTTACGTGCAAACACACAGTGAGATTTTGACTAGGTGCCAATTTTGACTGTGATTTCCCTTGAACTCCCCGGAGCCCAGAACCACCGATTTTGACAATACTAGAAACTAGATTGTACACAATATAGTCAAAATTGACTTGCCTGCCTGTCTATTTTTTCTTGCGTTACTGACCCCGCGGGAGCACGCATCTGTATCGCAAGCTGTGTACACACGGTGCGATATGTGCTAACTATATAGTCAAAATCGCAAGCACACATCGCACCGTGTGTATGCACCTCTAAGGTTACCTTGTTAACCTGGAAGAGTTCCTGTATTTAAATTGTTTTTCTGCAGCGGGGTACACTGTGTTCCACAGGGAATACTTTGGGGTGTAGAGATGGATCTTGATCCAGGCACCAACAGGTTAAAGCTTTAGCCGTCCCAAGATGCATTTGGGCCTCCTCTATAACCCCGCCCCTAGGCACTGTGAGCCCAGTTTTCAGTTTGTGTCTGCAGAAGCAGGTCACTTAACAGGTGGGCTTCACTGGGCAGCTCTGAAAAAGCTTTTTCTGACAGAAAATGTCTTCAAAACTGGGCTGTCAGCGCTGTATGTCATGGTGACACATCAGCACTGCAGCTCCATCACCTCCCAAGCTGCGTCGCATACTCCCGCTGGCTCAGTTCCCGGGTACATGCGGCGGAGACGCTTCGGCTTAGGCACACAATCGCAGATGCTCTCCTGGTTCACGTGTTTGCTACGGGGAGGAGGTGAGAGGGTCCCCCAGGCGGGACCCGCCATTAAATCGCGTTCCGATCGCAGTCTAGGGAGATGGACTGCAACGCTGGTGTGGGCACTGTGACTGAGCAGGGACCCCACTATATCCACCAGGGCGAGAGGCCCCAACTATAGAATCCTTCAAAAGTAGACTCAAGATTTTTCTGTTTACTCAAGCATTTCCATAATGTCCCTTTTAGTATCTTCATGCTTCTGTATTTTATGAAAATGTACTTCATTATTTTCTGTACTATATTATGCTATGTATCTGTTAAGCGCCTTGAGTCCTATTGGAGAAAGAGCGCTATATAAATAAAATAATAATTATTATTATTATTATAGGAGTACAGGTCGGATATGCTAATGTCCACTTTTAATAAGACTCCACAGTACCAGGTGGTGAAGTCCAGCATAGGGGTGCCGGCGCTTGACCTGTAGGCCATCCCCTGGCCCAGGACGCCATCTACTGCTGGTGTTCCTGCTCTGGAGCTGCCTCACACTCTCCCTGACTGAGACGCTGGGCGCCATTTTCTAAAATAGATGCGACTGGTCTCCGGGACTGCAGGGCAAGGTCTCCTTTGTAAACCGGCATGTACATCAGCGCCGTGGTTTTACAAACACTTGAGTATTCTACATGTCGATATTAAGTCAGCGTTGGTTAAAAACAAGCATACCTGTGCCAGAATATTTTACACGAGTATTCTGATATATACATCCAGTCTCAGACCGCGCATTGTGTTATGTGTGTATATGTATATATATTATATTATATTTCTCTGACGTCCTAAGTGGATGCTGGGACTCCGTAAGGACCATGGGGAATAGCGGCTCCGCAGGAGACTGGGCACAACTAAAGAAAGCTTTAGGACTACCTGGTGTGCACTGGCTCCTCCCACTATGACCCTCCTCCAGACCTCGGTTAGAATCTTGTGCCCGGCTGAGCTGGATGCACACTAGGGGCTCTCCTGAGCTCCTAGAAAAGAAAGTATATTTTAGTTTTTTTATTTTCAGTGAGATCTGCTGGCAACAGACTCACTGCTACGAGGGACTAAGGGGAGAAGAAGCGAACCTACCTGACTGGAGATAGTTTGGGCTTCTTAGGCTACTGGACACCATTAGCTCCAGAGGGATCGAACACAGGACCCGACCTCGATCGTTCGGTCCCGGAGCCGCGCCGCCGTCCCCCTTACAGAGCCAGAAGCATGAAGATGGTCCTGAAAATCGGCGGCAGAAGACTTCGGTCTTCAACAAGGTAGCGCACAGCACTGCAGCTGTGCGCCATTGCTCCTCATGCACACCTCACACTCCGGTCACTGATGGGTGCAGGGCGTTGGGGGGGGGGGCGCCCTGAGCAGCAATATTAAACACCTTGGCTGGCAAATCTACACAATATATAGTCATATAGGCTATATATGTGTGTAAAATACCCGTGCCAGAGATCCATAAAAAGCGGGAGAAAGTCAGCCGAAAAAGGGGCGGGGCTATCTCCCTCAGCACACTGGCGCCATTTTTTCTTCACAGTGCAGCTGGAAGACAGCTCCCCAGGCTCTCCCCTGTAGTTTTCAGGCTCAAAGGGTTAAAAAGAGAGGGGGGGCACTAAATTTAGGCGCAATATTGTGTATACAAGCAGCTATTGGGGAAAAAATCACTCAGTTATAGTGTTAATCCCTGCATTATATATAGCTCTGGTGTGTGCTGGCATACTCTCTCTCTGTCTCCCCAAAGGACTTTGTGGGGTCCTGTCCTCAGAGCATTCCCTGTGTGTGTGTGTGCGGTGTGTCGGTACGGCTGTGTCGACATGTTTGAGAAGGAAGGTTATGTGGAGGCGGAGCAGATGCCGATAAATGTGATGTCGCCCCCTGGGGGGCCGACACCAGAGTGGATGGATAGGTGGAAGGTATTAACCGACAGTGTCAACTCCTTACATAAAAGGCTGGATGACGTAACAGCTATGGGACAGCCGGCTTCTCAGCCCGCGCCTGCCCAGGCGTCTCAAAGGCCATCAGGGGCTCAAAAACGCCCGCTACCTCAGATGGCAGACACAGATGTCGACACGGAGTATGACTCCAGTGTCGACGAGGTTGAGACATATACACAATCCACTAGGAATATCCGTTGCATGATCTCGGCAATGAAAAATGTGTTACACATTTCTGACATTAACCCAGATACCACAAAAAAGGGGTTTTATGTTTGGGGAGAAAAAGCAGACAGTGTTTTGTTCCCCCATCAGATGAGTGAATGAAGTGTGTGAAGAAGCGTGGGTTCTCCCGATAAGAAACTGGTAATTTCTAAAAAGTTACTGATGGCGTACCCTTTCCCGCCAGAGGATAGGTCACGTTGGGAGAATATCCCTTAGGGTGGATAAGGCGCTCACACGTTTGTCAAAAAAGGTGGCACTGCCGTCTTAGGATACGGCCACTTTGACGGAGCCTGCTGATAAAAAGCAGGAGGCTATCCTGAAGTCTGTATATACACACTCGGGTACTATACTGAGACCTGAAATTGCCTCAGCATGAATAGTGCTGCTGCAGCGTGGTCTATTACCCTGTCAGGACAGGGATACTATTTGCTAACCTTAGAGCATATTAAAGATGTCGTCTTAGATATGAGGGATGCACAGAGGGATATTTGCCGGCTGGCATCCAAAATTAATGCAATGTCCATTCTGCCAGGAGGGTATTAGGGACCCGGCAGTGGACAGGCGATGCTGACTTTTTAGAAGGCACATGAAGATTCTGCCTTATAAGGGTGAGGAATTGTTTGGGGATGGTCTCTGGGACCTCGTATCCACAGCAACTGCTGGGAAGGAAAAAATGTACCTTAAGTTTCCTCACAGCCTAAGAAAGCACCGTATTATAAGGTACAGTCCTTTCGGCTTCAGAAAAGCAAGCGGGTCAAAGGCGCTTCCTTTCTGCACAGAGACAAGGGAAGAGGGAAAAAGCTGCACCAGACAGCCAGTTCCCAGGATCAAAAATCTTCCCCCGCTTCCTCTGAGTCCACCGCATGACGCGGGGGCTCCACAGGTGGAGCCAGGTGCGGTAGGGGCGCGTCTCGGGAACTTCAGCGACCAGTGGGCTCGCTCACAGGTGGATCCCTGGGTTCTGCAAGTAGTATCACAGGGATACAAGCTGGAGTTCGAGGCGACTCCCCCTCGCAGTTACCTCAAATCAGCCTTGCCTGCTACCCTCGAGGAGAGGTAGTACTGGCGGCTATTCACAAGCTGTACTTCCAGCAGGTGAAAATCAAGGTACCCCTCCTTCTACAAGGCCGGGGTTACTATTCCACAATGTTTGTGGTACCGAAACCAGACTGGTCGGTGAGACCCATTCTAAGATTGAAATCCTTGAACACTTATATACGAAGGTTCAAGTTCAAAATGGAATCGCTCAGGGCGGTTACTGCAAGCCTGGACGAAGGGGATTACATGATATCACTGGACATCAAGGATGCTTACCTGCATGTCCCCATTTACCCTCCTCACCAGGAGTACCTCAAAATTGTGGTACAGGACTGTCTTTACCAATTCCAGACGTTGCCGTTGGTCTGTCCCCGGCACCGAGGGTATTTACCAAGGTAATGGCCGAAATGATGATACTCCTTCGAAAAAAGGGAGTTATAATTATCCCGTACTTGGACGATCTCCTTATAAAGGCGAGGTCCAGGGAGCAGTTGTTCGTCGGAGTAGCACTATCTCGGGAAGTGCTACAACAGCACGGCTGGATCCTGAATAGTCCAAAGTCGCAGCTGGTTCCTACGACGCGTCTACTGTTCCTGGGTATGGTTCTGGACACAGAACAGGAAAAAGGGTTTCTCACGGAGGAGAAGGCCAAGGAGTTGTCATCTCTAGTCAGAGACCTCCTAATACAATTACAGGTGTCGGTGCATCAATGCACGTGAGTCCTGGGAGAGATGGTAGCTTCTTACGAAGAAATTCCATTCGGCAGGTTCCATGCAAGGATCTTCCAGTGGGATCTGTTGGACAAGTGGTCCGGGTCGCATCTTCAGATGCATTGGCTGATAACCCTGTCTCCAAGGGCCAGGGTGTCGCTGTTGTGGTGGCTGCAGAGTGCTCATCTTCTAGAGGGCCGCAGATTCGGCATACAGGACTGGGTCCTGGTGACCACGGATGCCAGCCTTCGAGGCTGGGGGGCAGTCACACAGGGAAGAAACTTCCAGGGACTGTGGTCAAGTCACGAGACTTCCCTACACATAGATATTCTAGGACTAAGGGCCATTCACAATGCCCTAAGTCAGGCTAGACCCCTGCTTCAACACCAGCCGGTGCTGATCCAGTCAGACAACATCACGGCGGTCGCCCATGTAAACCAGCAGGGCGGCACAAGAAGCAGGATGGTGATGGCAGAAGCCACAAGGATTTTCCGATGGGCGGAAAATCATGTGTTAGCACTGTCAGCAGTGTTCATTCCCGGAGTGGACAACTGGGAAGCAGACTTTCTCAGCAAGCACGACCTCCACCCGGGAGAGTGGGGACTTCATCCAGAAGTCTTCAAAATGATTGTACACCATTGGGAAAGGCCACAGGTGGACATGACGGCGTCCCGCCTCAACAAAAAGCTAAAAAGATATCGCGCCAGGTCAAGGGACCCTCAGGCGATAGCTGTGGACGCTCTGGTAACACCGTGGGTGTACCAATCGGTGTATGTGTTCATTCCTTTTGCCTCTCATACCCAAGGTACTGAGAATACTAAGAAGGAGAGGAGTAAGAACTATACTCGTGGTTCCGGATTGGCCAAGAAGAGCTTGGTACCCAGAACTTCAAGAAATGATCTTAGAGGACCCATGGCCTCTACCGCTCAGACAGGACCTGCTGCAGCAGGGGCCCTGCCTGTTCCAAGGCTTACCACGGCTGTGTTTGCGGCATGGCAGTTGAACACCGGATCCTAAAGGAAAAAGGCATTCCGGAGGAAGTCATTCCTACGCTGATTAAGGCTAGGAAAGATGTGATCGCAAAATATTAGCACCGAATATGGCAAAAATATGTTGCTTAGTGTGAGGCCAGGAAGGCCCCAACGGAGGAATTTCAACTGGGTCGATTTCTGCACTTCCTACAGTCAGGAGTGACTACGGGCCTAAAATTGGGTTCCATTAAGGTCCAGATTTCGGCTCTGTACATTTTCTTCCAAAAAAGAACTGGCTTCACTGCCTGAAGTTCAGACTTTTGTTAAGGGAGTGCTGCATATTCAGCCCCGTTTGTGCCTCTAGTGGCACCGTGGGATCTCAACGTGGTGTTGGATTTCCTGAAGTCGCATTGGGTTGAGCCACTTAAATCCGTAGAGCTAAAATACCTCACGTGGAAAGTGGTCATGCTGTTGGCCTTGGCGTCGGCCAGGCGTGTATCAGAATTGGCGGTTTTGTCATGCAAAAGCCCTTATCTGATTTTCATATGGATGGGGCGGAATTGAGGACTCGTTCCCAATTCCTTCCTAAGGTGGTATCCGCTTTTCATGTGAACCAACCTATTGTGGTGCCTGCGGCTACGTGGGACTTGGAGGACTCCAAGTTACTGGACGTAGTCAGGGCCCTGAAACTATATGTTTCCAGGACGGCTGGAGTCTGGAAAACTGACTCGCTATTTATCCTGTATGCACCCAACAAGCTGGGTGCTCCTGCTTCAAAGCAGACTATTGCTCGCTGCATCTGTAGTACGATTCAACTTGCACATTCTGCGGCTGGACTGCCGCATCCTAAATCAGTGAAAGCCCATTCCACGAGGAAGGGGGCTCTTCTTGGGCGGCTGCCCGAGGGGTCTCGGCTTTACAACTTTGCCGAGCAGCTACTTGGTCGGGGTCAAACACATTTGCTAAATTCTACAAGTTTGTCACCCTGGCTGAGGAGGACCTAGAGTTTGCCCATTCGGTGCTGCAGAGTCATCCGCACTCTCCCGCCCGTTTGGGAGCTTTGGTATAATCCCCATGGTCCTTACGGAGTCCCAGCATCCACTTAGGACGTCAGAGAAAATAAGATTTTACTCACCGGTAAATCTATTTCTCGTAGTCCGTAGTGGATGCTGGGCGCCCATCCCAAGTGCGGATTGTCTGCAATACTTGTATATAGTTATTGCCTAACTAAAGGGTTATTGTTATGAGCCATCTGTAGTGAGGCTCAGTTATATTTCATACTGTTAACTGGGTATAATATCACGAGTTATACGGTGTGATTGGTGTGGCTGGTATGAGTCTTACCCGGGATTCAAAATCCTTTTCCTATTGTGTCAGCTCTTCCGGGCACAGTATCCTAACTGAGGTCTGGAGGAGGGTCATAGTGGGAGGAGCCAGTGCACACCAGGTAGTCCTAAAGCTTTCTTTAGTTGTGCCCAGTCTCCTGCGGAGCCGCTATTCCCCATGGTCCTTACGGAGTCCACTACGGACTACGAGAAATAGATTTACCGGTGAGTAAAATCTTATTTATAATAAAATATATATATATATATATATATATATATATATATATATATATATATATATATATATATATATATATATATATATATATATATATAATATATAAAAAAAAATTTTTTTTTTTTAATGTGCGCCTGTAACTGCTATGTGATTTCACTGCGGTGTATTCCAGATATAGCTATCACTGTATACTGTACCCTAGAGGACTAGGTGCCTCTGGGTCAATATATATAGTGCGTCACAGTATTTACCTATTACGTGTATTCTACTGTGTACTCAGTTGCATAATACCAGATTTATTCGCAGGTGTTGTGTGCTGGGTACTCAGTCACATGCTAACGGATTTATTAGCAGGTATTGTACTCTGTCTGGCTTCATCGTACTAAACTGCTCTCTGTTGCATTTGTGTATAATGTTTAACATGTAGGGCAGTAAATCTGGGGACGCTCCTGCATCCTGCAGAGCATGCGCAACAGATTTACCTGAGGGGGAAGTTTTGTCTGATGGTCTGTGTACTATGTCTCATACATCTCCCAGTCAGTCCTCAGCTCCTGTAATCAATCTGGAGCAAACCTGGGCTGCGTTCTCAAACCTACTGGGTACTCTAGTTGAACGCTTTAGGCCCCCTATGGGACCACCTGTAGCATTACAGTCACTGATGTCCCCATGGTTACTCCTCACAGGTTATAGCGTATGACTCGCTTTCCTTGGTCATGCAAAACCCTATTCCAGGTCACTCTTGGGTCATCTAAGCGGGCTGCTCCCTCCTCCCTATCCAATAATCTCTCTGATATTTTATCCGAAGAGAGGGGGATCATGCTGTCCTGTCAGTCCCTATATTAGGTGTTTCTGACAAGAATATTTCATTGCTAAATGATACCACTGCCCTTGTGGTTACTGGGAAAAAAATTCTACAAATCACTGATGAGAGGATTCTCCTACTGTGGTTAAGCAAACTGATATGTTCACACGTCAGAGGGTAATTAAAACTCTGTTACCACAATCTGACCATTAAGTTTACATCAGACAAGACCCCCGACAATGCCAGACATTCCCTGTCTCACAATACCACCGCCACCTTTTTTACACCAGGATGCGTCCCCTGAGGCGGGTGTGTTGGCTGCCAAGGCGTTGAATACGTCTGTCCTGGCTTGCCGTATTCTGTGGTTGAGGTCATGGAAGGTGGATCTGGACTCCAAAAGACCTTGGAGGTATTCCTCTTTACTGGGGACATCTTATTTAGGGAAGACCTAATTAAAAATTGGGTCTGAATCGGCGGGTACTATGACTGCCTTTCTCCCAAATGCTACTCCTTCAACACAGAAGGCATAAGGTACCACTTTTCCCTGCTTTCGGCCTTAATGTAAAGCGAAGGTCAGGCATACCCGATATTGTCTCGTGCTCCCAACAACCACTAAGTCCTAGGCCTAACTATCTTGGGCTGCTCGTCGGCCTGCTTCTCATGACAAGCCTGCTGCATGACAGGACAGGCCTCCCCCTGGGGGATCCCAGAGTGGGGGGCCGACTTCTACGATTCATCCAGGTCTGGTTAATGACCACTTCAGACACATGGGTGCGAGAAGTTGTCTCTCACGGGTACGCAGTCTCTTTCAAGAGACGCCCCCCTCGCCAGTTTTGCACAACAGTTATCCCTTCAGATCCGTTAAAGGCGCAAGCTCTACAGATGGTTGTGCGTTCCCTCCTGGATACAGGAGTTGGTAGTGCCTGTACCTCTGTCCCAGAGTGGCAGAGGATACTACTCGACCCTGTTTCTAGTCCCAAAACCTGATGGGTCTTTCCGGCCTATTCTCAACCTCAAATCACTGAACAAGTTTGTGAGAGTATGGAAACACTGCGCTCAATTGTACTGGCCATGGAACCTGGAGGCTATATGGTATCCCCGGATATACAAGATGCTTACCTGGATATACCTATTGCCATATTGCATCAGCAATATCTGCAGTTTGCTATTGGCAACCTTCACTATCAATTCCAGGCTCTGCCGTTTGGACTGGCCACGGTCCCTCGGATCTTCACCAAGGTTATGGCTGTGATGACGGCTCATCTCCATCGCCAGGGAGTCTGGTTCCTGCCGTATCTAGATGATTTGCTCATTCTGGCAAACTCCCACGATGTCCTCCTCAGTCATCTACAACTGACGGTAAACTTCCTACAAGCCCACGGGTGGCTCATCAACTGGAAGAAGTCCTCGCTGGTCCCTGCTCGGAGCATGGTGCACCTGGGGGCACTCCTGGACACACACAGTCAACGGCTGTTTCTGTCTCCAGAGAAGGTCCTGAAACTTCAGGACAGAATCGGATACTTCCTTTCTCGCCCAAGAGTGTCGATACACTCGGCGATGCAAGTACTAGGCCTGGGTGTAGTATGGTTTGCCGGCAGTCGGTTTCCCGGCGCCGGAATCCTGATCGCCAGCATACAGACAGCTGGGCGAGTGCAAATGAGCCCCTTGCGGGCTCGCTGCGCTCGCCACGATGCGGGCATGGTGGCGCGCTGCTACGCTATCTATTCTCCCTCCAGGGGGGTCGTGGACCCCCAAGAGGGATAAAAGATGTTGGTATGCCGGCAGTCGGGATTCCGGTGCCGGTATGGTGGTCGCCGGGATCCGGCCGCCGGCAACCTGAAGACCACCCCTAGGCCTCATGGTGTCTGCTTTCGACAATTCCATTCCCGCCCTCTACAGAGGTTAATCTTTTCCAAGTGGGATGGCCTGCCTCATTTGGATCAGGTCTCACATGATCTCCTTGACTCCGGTGGTTTGTCTGTTGCTGACCTGGTGGCTACAGGACCAGCAGTTGAGCAGGGGCCGTCCCTTCTTGATCCCCAACTGGGTCCTACTGACTACGGACGCCAGTCTGAGGGAGCAACACTCTTTTTCCAGGGTCGGTGGACCATGCGGGATTCACTCCTCCCGATAAACATTCTGGAATTGCGGGCAGTGTTCAATGCTTTGTCTCTTGCCCTGTGTCCGATACAGAACAGGCCTTTTCAAGTACGGTCAGACAACGCCACCACAGTGGCTTACATAAACCATCAAGGCGGCACTCGAAGCCGCATGGCATTGATGGAAGTGTCAAAAATCCTTCATTGGGCGGAACGCCATCTGCCAGCAATATCGGCAGTGTTCATTCCGGGAGTCCTCAACTGGGAAGGTGATTTCCTCAGTCGTCAGGACGTGCACGCCGGATAGTGGAGTTTTTATCAGGAAGTCTTTCAACTCCTAGTGAACAAGTGGTGCCTACCAGATGTAGACCTGATGGCGCCTCGACACAATCACAAAGTTCCGGTCTTCGGATCAAGTACCAGGGATCCTCAAGCAGCGTTCGTGAACGCACTGGCAATTCCATGGAACTTTTGGCTGCCCTATGTGTTCCCTCCAGTGTCAATTCTGCCCAGGGTACTACGGAAGTTCAAACAAGTAGGAGGAATACTACTTCTAGTCGTTCCAGCATGGCCCAGACGCCATTGGTTCTCAGACCTGCAGGGTCTATCGATAGAGCGTCCTCTTCTACTTCCTCAACTCCCAGACCTCCTCCTTCAGGGCTCTTGTGTCCATCCAGACCTGGCCAGACTGGCTTTGATGGCGTGGCTCTTGAAGCTTTACTCCTGAGGGCCAAGGGATTCTCACAGTACGTCATCCAAACTATGCTGATGGCCCGCAAACCGGCATCTGCGCGGACTTATTATAGGGTCTGGAATTCTTACTTTACCTGGTGTGCTGCTTAGAATTACGAGGCTTACAAATTCAGTACTTCCAGACTACTGGCTTTTCTGCAACAAGGCCTTCGTCTGGGCTCCCTCAAGGTTCATATCCTCTGCCTTGTTGGTATGGCTTCAGAGATAAATTGCGTCTATTCCTGACCTTCATACTTTCACTCAGGGTGTTTTACGGATTCAGCCTCCCTATGTCCCTCGTGTGTCTCCATGGGATCTGTTGTTCTGAATGCAATGCAAGAGTCTCCATTTGAACCTCTTGAGCTAGTGGACCTTAAATGGCTTACGGTCAAGGTCCTGTTCCTTCTGGCTATTGCCTCTGCTAGGAGGGTGTCGTACCTAGGCGCTTTGTCCTGTCTTCCACCCTTGCTGATATTTCATCGTGACCGTGCAGTTATTAGGACTCGCTCTGGTTATTTGTGTAAGGTGGTATCTTTTCACCTTAACCAAGAGATTGTGGTTCCGGCCTTCATCTCTTCTGGTTTGTCCTCCAAAGAGCAGTCTTTGGATGTGGTACGGGCTCTCCGTATATACGTGGAGAGGACTGCCTCTATCAGGAGGTCAGATTCCCTTTTTGTACTTTTTGGTTTTCACAAATGTTCCGGGCCTGCGACTAAGCAAACCTTGGCCAGATGGATTAGAATGGTGATTGCACAAGCTTATGCACAGGCGGGACCTCCAGCTCCTGCTGCTATTAAAGCCCATTCTCCTTTGTCTGTTGGACCCTCTTGGGCGGCCCGCCGTGGCGCGTCCGCAGAACATTTGTGCAAGGCGGCCACGTGGTCCTCACTGAACACGTTCATTAGGTTCTATGCCTTTGATACTTCCGCCTCCCAGGATGCTTCCTTTGGGCGCCGGGTTCTCATACCCACTAAGGCGCGTCCCCTCCCTTGGGGAACTGCTTTGGGACATCCCCAATGTATCCCCTGTGGAACACAGTGTACCCCGCTGCAGAAAAGGAGATTTATGGTAGACTAACCATTGTTAAATCTCTTTCTGCAAGGTACACTGGATTCCACAGGACGCCCACCCTAGCTTCTATGGGTTTGTATGGCATTAGTCGCTGGTCCCTTCTCCTGTCGTGAGAATGTGGTTCTATGTTAATAACATCTGCCTTCTCTTTTAATTGCTCCTGCATTGGACTGGTTAATGAAACTGAGCTCACAGTGCCTGGAGGTGGGGTTATAGAGGAGGCCCCAATGCATCTTGGGGCAGCTAAAGCTTTAACCTGTTGGTGCCTGGATCAAGATCCATCTGTACACCCCAATGTATTCCCTGTGGAACCCAGTGTACCTCGCAGAAAGATTTAACAATGGTGAATCTACCATAAATCTCCTTATTTCAACACCTAAAATAGAGTCTGGAAAGTAATCTTGCAACTCCTATGTTAGTAAACTTTTAACGTTGTGGATGTGCAGTTTGGCTAATTGCAGATTATTTTATACATTCAATCTACATTCAATCTTCGGGTCCCTATTACCAATTTGCTGGCTTTTTTTCCTTTGGTTGCCACACCACTGTGTGACCTATATGATCTCTACACTCATGATTGTCTCTCCTACGTCTACAGGATTTGCTTTATACCTCTGTTGTCTACAACTCTCATAACGAACTCTGGTGCAGATGTTTTAAGCCTGTAGAAGTGATAAAGAAGTGATAAGTGGAAGGTGATAACACACCAGCCAAAAATTATAGGTTTGAAAATTTACATTTAGGAGCTGATTGATTGGTGCGTGTTATCACCTTGCACTTATCACTTCTTTATCACTTCCCCAGGCTTAATACACAGCAGGGACCAGAGGGGCAGATGTATTAAGCCTGAGGAAGTGATAAAGAGATAAGTGCAAGATGATAACACGCACCAGTCAATCAGCTCCTAAATGTCAATTTTTCAAACCCATAATGATTGGCTGGTGCGTTATCACCTTCCACTTATCACTTCTCTATCACTTCTCCAGGCTTAATACATCTGGTCCCTGCTGTGTATCACATTTTTTAAGAAATTATGGGGCAGATGTATTAAAATGTCCTTAACGTTCTTTATGTAACGTGTGGCATATTACTGTTTTATCACAGTGATATGCCCACACACATCAACCTAATGTATGAACATTAGCCCTTTGTTCATACCACTTCTTTATTCCTCCCCCTGGCGTTCTGCATCCTTTGCACATTTCACCGTTTGCTGTTGTGCCGCGCATGCGCAGTAATCATTCTACCGAGCGCCCCCTGCGCCCATCACCCTGCGCATGCGCAATTCATCTGATTCGACCTGATGTGCCGACTCCCCAGCTCCCAGCAAGCCATGCACTGTGAACCGGCACATGCGCGGAGGAGCCCTCAGGTGCCGTCGTCACACAGTAAAGTTATATTTAAAAAGAAAACAAAAACCCACAATGAAGCAGATAGTACCGCAGCGCCAGCCCGACCTGCCGAAATGACAGAGGGGGCTTAACGATCGGAGAGTCACTGCCCCAGCCTTCAACTTCAGGTAGGCACAGCGCAGCAGACGAAACTGCAGCGTGCGCTACCTTCATTCCTTAAGAAGCCGCTGTCAGCCGCATCATACATCGGTATGATGCAGTAACATCGGGCGTTAGCGTGCGCTATGTGCAGAAAGCACATAGCGCACGTTTGTACATCTGCCTCTATCTTTGTGGTTTAAGATGGAGTTTTGGTAGCAAAGTAATTAGGTTACAAGTTCTGAAGGCAGTCCATTGGCTGTAGGCAATAGAGGAAATGTGTAGACTTCAAGACATTAGCAAGGAGAAGGCAGCCCATTGGGTGCTGGGACCAAGGGAGGGTAAAGGAAGAAGTACTGCAGGTGGAGCAACTATGGAGGCATAATCTGGTCCTGCTGCAGGTGCTTCCGATTCACAGTATCAGCAGATCAGGAGCCCTGCACAGATGCTGCTGCTAGCACTTGCTGAAGAGTTAACTAATTTATTACTCATTGCACAGCTTAACTATGTGATGAGCCATTCATTCATATCACTCTGACCAGCACTAGCAGCTTGGACTGCGCTGTGAGAGTGTAAAACGAAATAACCTCAAACGAACGGAGAATGGATAAAACATTTAGGTGCTGTATCTACTGCCCTCTCGTGCTGTCACTTCCTGGTCCTGATCACGAAGGGAACATAGACGCAACCGTGAGGGTAATGAGTAGCTTCCAGCAGCTGGAAAGCAGACAATTGGATGCAAGGATATTAGAATGGAAGCAGCGCTTTGGGTTCAGGGTTTAGCCAAGGTAAGTCGGCATTTTGGATATGGGGACCAGAAGAAGCTTGATGAAGAACAAGAGGATAAGGACATGGTACTTAGGAAGCAGTTAATATAGGAGGAGACAACTGTAACAGGGCCAAATTCAATTAGTGGCGAAATCGTGGTAACTTACAGCGATTGTAGCTTTCGCACGCTCCCGCAATTCGCCTTTTCAATTGAAAAATTACTGCGGGATTACTGCGTAAATTCATGCCAAAAGTGCAAAGTGTTGGGGAAAAAGGCGGAAATCTGCCTGTAACCCCCCCCCCCCTGCCCCCACCCCAAAAAAAGCTGAACTAACATAGAATAACAGTATAGAAGTTAATTATTGGTCATAAAAATGTTTGGGGTACTTAAATTGGGTCAAATGACTGTTTATATGCATTTTGTTTGTAAAATGTGAACAAAATTATAGAACAGTTTTTTTTTTTTTTTTTGTTTGTTTTTTAGAAAAATAAATATAAGTGCTAAAAATAAACTTGGTACATACAATGGGTATACATATATACAGCGCTTCACTTCCACATTTTGTTATGTTACAGCCTTATTCCAAAATGGAATAAATTCATTTTTTCCCTCAAAATTCTACACACAATACCCCATAATGACAACGTGAAAAAAGTTTTTGGGAGATTTTTGCAAATTTATTATAAATAAAAAAACTAAGAAATCACATGTACATAAATATTCACAGCCTTTGCCATGAAGCTCAAAATTGAGTTCAGGGGCATCCTACAATTTTGAGCTTCATGGCAAAGGCTGTGAATATTTATGTACATGTGATTTCTTAGGTTTTTTTTTATAATAAATTAGCAAAAATCTCCCAAAAACTTTTCTCTAACGTCCTAGTGGATGCTGGGGACTCCGTAAGGACCATGGGGAATAGACGGGCTCCGCAGGAGACTGGGCACTCTAAAGAAAGATTTAGTACTATCTGGTGTGCACTGGCTCCTCCCTCTATGCCCCTCCTCCAGACCTCAGTTAGAATCTGTGCCCGGACAGAGCTGGGTGCTTTTAGTGAGCTCTCCTGAGCTTGCTAATAAGAAAGTATTTTAGTTAGGTTTTTTTTATTTTCAGAGAGCTTCTGCTGGCAACAGACTCTCTGCTACGTGGGACTGAGGGGAGAGAAGCAAACCTACTAACTGCGGCTAGGTTGCGCTTCTTAGGCTACTGGACACCATTAGCTCCAGAGGGATCGAACACAGGACCTGACCTTGTCGTCTGTTCCGGAGCCGCGCCGCCGTCCCCCTCGCAGAGCCAGAAGACAGAAGCCGGCAGAAGCGGAGAAGACATCGAAATCGGCGGCAGAAGACTCCTGTCTTCACATGAGGTAGCACACAGCACTGCAGCTGTGCGCCATTGCGCCCACACTAACCCACACACTCCGGTCACTGTAGGGCGCAGGGGGGGGGGGGCGCCCTGGGCAGCAATTGATACCTCCTGGCGAAAGCTACATATAGACAGTGGGACACTGTTATATGTATGAGCCCCCGCCATTTATTTTACAAAAAATCGCGGGACAGAAGCCCGCCGCTGAGGGGGCGGGGCCTTCTTCCTCAGCACTCACCAGCGACATTTTCCTTAAACAGCTCCGCTGAGAGGAAGCTCCCCAGGCTCTCCCCTGTAGAATCACGGTAGAAGGGTAAAAAAGAGAGGGGGGGCACATAAATTTAGGCGCATTAATCATAATACAGCAGCTACTGGGTAAACACTAAGTTACTGTGTAATCCCTGGGTTATATAGCGCTGGGGTGTGTGCTGGCATACTCTCTCTCTGTCTCTCCAAAAGGCCTTGTGGGGGTCCTGTCCTCATTTAGAGCTTCCCCTGTGTGTGTGGTGTGTCGGTACGCGTGTGTCGACATGTTTGACGAAGAGGGCTATGTGGAGGCGGAGCAAGTGCAGTTGACTGACGTGTCTCCGCCGACGGTGCCGACACCTGATTGGATGGATATGTGGAAGGTGTTAAATGATAATGTAAACTCCTTACATAAAAGGTTGGATAAAGCTGATACCTCGGGCCAATCAGGGTCTCAACCCATGCCTGATCCTACAGCGAAGAGGCCCTCAGGGTCTCAAAAGCGCCCACTATCCAAAATGGTTGACACAGATGTCGACACGGATTCTGACTCCAGTGTCGACGACGATGATGCAAAATTGCAACCAAAAATGACAAAAGCTATACGTTACATGATTATAGCGATGAAGGATGTTTTACACATATCAGAGGTAAACCCTGTCCCTGACAAGAAAGTTTATATGTATGGGGAGAAAAAGCAAGAGGTGACTTTTCCCTCTTCACATGAGTTAAATGAGTTATGTGAAAGAGCGTGGGATTCCCCAGATAAGAAAGTCCTGATTTCCAAAAGGTTACTTATGGCGTACCCTTTCCCGCCAGAGGACAGGGTGCGCTGGGAATCCTCCCCTAGGGTAGATAAAGCTCTCACACGCTTATCTAAGAAGGTGGCCCTGCTGTCGCAGGATACGGCCACCCTAAAGGATCCTGCAGATAGAAAGCAGGAAAGTATCCTGAAATCTGTTTATACACATTCAGGGACTCTACTGAGGCCGGCAATTGCGTTGGCGTGGATGTGTAGTGCTGTAGCAGTGTGGACAGGTAATCTGTCTGAGGAAATGGATACCTTGGACAGGGATACCATTATGCTGACCCTGAGGCATATAAAAGACACTGTCCTATATATGAGGGATGCCCAGAGGGACATTTGCCTACTGGGCTCTAGAATTAATGCAATGTCAATTTCTGCCAGGAGGGTCCTGTGGACTCGGCAGTGGACAGGTGATGCCGACTCCAAAAAACACATGGAGGTGTTACCTTACAAGGGTGAGGAATTGTTTGGGGACGGTCTCTCGGACCTGGTTTCCACAGCTACTGCTGGGAAGTCAAACTTTTTGCCATATATTCCCTCACAACCTAAGAGAGCACCGTATTACCAAATGCAGTCCTTTCGCGCACAAAGAAGCAAGAAGGTCAGAGGTGCTTCCTTTCTTGCTAGAGGCAGGGGTAGAGGAAAAAAGCTGCACCTTACAGCTAGTTCCCATGAACAGAAGTCCTCCCCGGCTTCCACTAAATCCACCGCATGACGCTGGGGCTCCACGGGTGGAGCCAGGAGCGGTGGGGGCGCGTCTCCGACATTTCAGCCACCAGTGGGTTCGCTCACAGGTGGATCCCTGGGCTATACAGATTGTGTCTCAGGGATACAAGCTGGAATTCGAGGTGATGCCCCCTCAAAGTTACCTAAAATCGGCCCTGCCAGCTTCCCCCATAGAAAGAAAAGTAGTGGTAATGGCAATTCACAAGCTATTTCTCCAGCAGGTGGTGGTAAAGGTTCCCCTTCGTCAACAGGGAAAGGGATACTATTCCACAATGTTTGTGGTACCAAAACCGGACGGTTCGGTCAGACCCATATTGAATTTAAAGTCCCTGAACATTTATCTGAAAAGATTCAAGTTCAAAATGGAATCGCTCAGAGCGCTCATTGCAAGCCTGGAAGAGGGGGATTTTATGGTGTCTCTGGACATCAAGGATGCTTACTTGCATGTCCCCATAGATCCACCTCATCAGGAGTACCTCAGATTTGTGGTACAGGACTGTCATTACCAATTCCAGATGTTGCCGTTTGGGCTCTCCACGGCACCGAGAATATTTGCCAAGGTAATGGCAGAAATGATGGTGATCCTGAGAAAGCAAGGAGTCACAGTTATCCCATACTTGGACGATCTCCTCATAAAGGCGAGGTCGAGGGAGCAGTTGCAAATCAGCGTAGCGCACTCTCAGGAAGTGTTGCAACAGCATGACTGGATTCTGAATATCCCAAAGTCGCAGCTGATTCCTACGACACGTCTGCCCTTTCTGGGCATGATTCTGGACACAGACCAGAAGAAGGTGTTTCTCCCGACAGAGAAGGCTCAAGAGCTTGTGACTCTAGTCAGAGACCTCTTAAAACCGAAACTGGTGTCGGTGCATCGCTGCACGCGAGTCCTGGGAAAGATGGTGGCATCGTACGAAGCCATTCCCTTCGGCAGGTTCCATGCGAGGATCTTTCAATGGGATCTGTTGGACAAATGGTCCGGATCGCATCTTCAGATGCATCGGCTGATCACCCTGTCCCCCAGGGCCAGGGTGTCTCTTCTGTGGTGGCTACAGAGTGCTCACCTTCTCGAGGGCCGCAGGTTCGACATACAGGACTGGGTCCTGGTGACCACGGATGCGATCCTCCGAGGGTGGGGGGCAGTCACTCAGGGAAGAAACTTCCAAGGGTTGTGGTCAAGTCAGGAGGCTTGTCTGCACATAAATATCCTGGAACTAAGGGCCATATTCAACGCCCTGAGTCAAGAGGAGCCCCTGCTTCGCAACCAACCGGTGCTGATTCAGTCAGACAACATCACCGCGGTGGCTCATGTAAACCGCCAGGGCGACACAAGAAGCAGAGTCGCGATGGCGGAAGCCACCAGGATTCTTCGGTGGGCGGAGAATCACGTGCAAGCACTGTCAGCAGTGTTCATTCCGGGGGTGGACAACTGGGAAGCAGACTTCCTCGGCAGGCACGACCTTCACCCGGGAGAGTGGGGACTTCATCACGAAGTCTTCATTCAGATTACAAATCAATGGGAACTGCCACAGGTAGACATGATGGCGTTCCGTCTCAACAAAAAGCTACAACGGTATTGTGCCAGGTCAAGAGACCCTCAGGCGATAGCTGTGGACGCCCTGGTAACACCGTGGGTGTTCCAGTCGGTCTATGTGTTTCCTCCTCTTCCTCTCATACCCAAGGTGCTGAGAATCGTAAGAAGAAGAGGAGTGAGAACAATACTCATTGTTCCGGATTGGCCAAGAAGGCCTTGGTACCCGGAACTGCAAGAAATGCTCACAGAGGAACCATGGCCTCTGCCTCTCAGACAGGACCTGTTGCAACAGGGGCCCTGCCTGTTCCAAGACTCACCGCGGCTGCGTTTGACGGCATGGCGGTTGAACGCCGGATCCTAGCGGAAAAAGGCATTCCGGAGGAAGTTATTCCTACGCTGATAAAGGCTAGGAAGGACGTGACAGCAAAGCATTATCACCGCATATGGCGAAAATATGTTGCTTGGTGTGAGGCCAGGAAGGCCCCTACAGAGGAATTCCAACTGGGCAGATTTCTGCACTTTCTACAGTCTGGAGTGACTATGGGCTTGAAGTTGGGATCCATAAAGGTCCAGATTTCGGCCCTATCCATTTTCTTTCAAAAGGAATTGGCGTCTCTTCCTGCAGTTCAGACGTTTGTTAAGGGAGTGCTGCATATTCAGCCCCCTTTTGTGCCACCAGTGGCACCTTGGGATCTCAACGTGGTGTTGGGTTTCCTAAAATCCCACTGGTTTGAACCACTTAAGACCGTGGAGCTAAAGTATCTCACGTGGAAGGTGGTCATGCTATTGGCCTTAGCTTCGGCTAGGCGTGTGTCAGAATTGGCGGCTTTGTCATGTAAAAGCCCCTATCTGGTTTTTCATATGGACAGGGCAGAATTGCGGACTCGTCCCCAATTTCTGCCAAAGGTGGTGTCCTCTTTTCATTTGAACCAACCTATTGTAGTGCCTGCGGCTACTCGTGACTTGGAGGATTCCAGGTTACTAGATGTAGTCAGGGCTTGGAAGATTTATGTAGCCAGAACGGCTGGAGTCAGGAAAACTGACTCGCTGTTTATCCTGTATGCCCCCAACAAGTTGGGTGCTCCTGCTTCAAAGCAAACCGTTGCCCGCTGGATCTATAACACGATTCAGCAGGCTCATTCTGCGGCTGGATTGCCGCATCCAAAATCAGTGTAAGCCCATTCCACAAGGAAGGTGGGCTTTTCTTGGGCGGCTGCCCGAGGGGTCTCGGCTTTACAGCTTTGCCGAGCTGCTACTTGGTCGGGTTCAAACACATTTGCAAAATTCTACAAGTTTGATTCCCTGGCTGAGGAGGACCTTGAGTTTGCCCATTCGGTGCTGCAGAGTCATCCGCACTCTCCCGCCCGTTTGGGAGCTTTTGTATAATCCCCATGGTCCTTACGGAGTCCCCAGCATCCACTAGGACGTTAGAGAAAATAAGATTTTACTCACCGGTAAATCTATTTCTCGTAGTCCGTAGTGGATGCTGGGCGCCCGTCCCTAGTGCGGACTTTCTGCAATACGTGTATATAGTTATTGCTTAATAATGGGTTATTTTCTGTTGGCATCCATTGTTGATGCCCTGTTGTTGTTCATACTGTTGACTGGATAAGTGTATCACAAGTTATACGGTGTGATTGGTGTGGCTGGTATGAGTCTTACCCGGGATTCCAAAATCCTTTCCTTATAATGTCTGCTCTTCCGGGCACAGTTTCCTTAACTGAGGTCTGGAGGAGGGGCATAGAGGGAGGAGCCAGTGCACACCAGATAGTACTAAATCTTTCTTTAGAGTGCCCAGTCTCCTGCGGAGCCCGTCTATTCCCCATGGTCCTTACGCAGTCCCCAGCATCCACTACGGACTACGAGAAATAGATTTACCGGTGAGTAAAATCTTATTTTTTCACGTTGTCATTACTGAGGTATTGTGTGTAGAATTTTGAGATGAAAAATTCATTTATTCCATTTAGGAATAAGGCTGTAACATAACAGAATGTGGAAAAAGTGAAGCGCTGTGTATACTTTCCAGATGCACTGTATTTGGGTCAGTTTAGGTGAGTTAAAAAAAAAAAAAAAAGTGGAAACCGACCGATTACTCCCATCTGCAAGTCTAAAAACACTTGTCCCATGCATAAAGCACCCCAATATAGCTATCCCATACCTTGCACTTTTTCATCCCAACAATGACATGTCCCTATTGGCCAATTGAAAATAATTACAATCTTCTGAGTGCCTAATTAGTCATTCAGGGTGTGTGCCAGGAGTTCTGAACCAAATCCTGACATTTTTAACTTAAAATAGGGATTTTCCCCAAGTTTATCACCTGCTCAGAGGTGATGAATTTAAAATTGCGGTAAAATTGCAAATCTGTTTTCACGGCTAATTGAATAATTCTTTCTACAGTGTGCTATAATTTTCATATCCTAGTTGTTAAAATTACATTTTGTGTTAGCAACTTCTTACTGCTCCAGTCAACATTTTCTACAGAAATCCACCTACTAAATGTTTTTTTGAGAGTAATGAGTGTGATATAAAATGATATGTTTTTATCATGGTGATTTATTTTTTGCACTACATTATAACACATACAATATAATGGTTTTAATGGCCTAACATCATCGTCTTGTCTATAGGGAAGTGGTTTCCTTCACCGAATACTGTAACAGCTGAGCCATTACCCAAGGCATTCAGTCATAGCAAGGTACATGAGGGGAGCATTCTACAGGAGGTAAAAGAATTTCTGCAGGATCATATAGAGCAACATCGCAGGGCAAGAGGAGAGGTCCGGGAAGAAGAGGTTACAGGTGACTGCTTATATATTGGTAATTGGCTTATTTCATGGAATAGCAGTAGAGCTGATTAGTAATGGTGCAGCAGTCTAGTAATTCCACTTGTTCTTCTTTTTCTATTACGTTCTTGAGGATGTTGGGGACACCAAAAGAACCATGGGATATAGACGGATCCGCAGGAGACATGGGCACTTTAGGACTTTCAAAGGGGGCGTGACCTGGCTCCTCCCTCTATATCCCTCCCCAGACTCTGTTTAGAAAATGTGCCCTGCGAGATGGAGGCACTCGGGGGAGCTCTTAGAGTTTCTCTGAAAATACTTAATGTTAGGTTTTTTATTTTGTGGAGATCTGCTGGCTACAGACTCCCTGCTTCATGGGAAAAAGGGGAGAGCTAAAAATACCTCCTAGATAAGGCTGGCATATTTGTACAGTGCCCTGGTACAACCCGCAAACCCCCGCCAGGATAAACATGTAAAAATAAGCGGGAAGAAGCGCGCCATGTTGGGGGAGGGGCTTCTTTCTCCAGGCTCACTCTGCGCAATTTCCTCCTCCAAGCAGCAGCGCTGGTCCTTCCTCACAGCAGACAAGTACCAGGGGCTATAAAAACGAGGGGGGGCAGATTATTTCTATACAGATATATAGCGCTGCAGCTCTGTGACACTTGAGGGTGTTTTCAGACCTGCACTTTGGCGCTGGGGTGGCTCCTTTCCTTTTGTTCCCTCACAGGCTTTTCTTTGGGGGCTGTTAGGGAGACAACATGTCTGAGGCAGAATTTTCCTCTCAGGGGGATGATTTATTGGGGACACCAAATGTTTTGGGGGTCCTGTCGGCACCGCCGACGGCTGATTGGTTAACTGCTTTAAATGCTTTAAATGCTAATGTTACAATGTTAAATCAAAAGTTTACTGAATCTGACTCTCAACTGCAGATTTGGAAGAAATCCGTAGATGACGCTTTATTACAAGGGTCACTGAAACGTGGTGTTGACCAATTAGATGACACAGATACCGACACGGATTCTGATACCGGTGCCGATTATTCTGATTCTAGATTAGATCCTAAATTGGCTAAGAGTATTCAATATATAATTGTGGCTGTCAAAGACATATTACGTATTGATGAGGACCCCTTACACCAGAAACGAGGGTCCTTATTTACAAGGAAAAGAGACGCTCGGGTTCTTTTCCTCCTTGTTTTGAACTAAATTACCTTTTTGATGGCATTTGGAATACACCTGATAAGAAATTTCTCATTCCTAATAGGATCAAGGTGGCATACCCCTTTCCCGCAGCTGATAGGGATAAGTGGGAAACACCACCCACAGTAGACAAAGCCCTAGCACGCTTGTCAAAACAGGTAGCGCTCCCTGCAGCTCAGTCGACGACTCTTAAGGAGCCGGCTGATCGTAAGCAGGAGGCTACTTTAAAAGCTATATTTACTACCACGGGGATGCAGCTTAGACCGCTTATTGCGTCAGCGTGGGTTAGTAGCGCCATTGAAAAATGGGCTGAAAGTTTATCTGCTGATTTAGATACTCTGGATAGGGATAGCATCCTAGTGACGCTTGGTTATATCAGGGACGCGGCTGCGTACTTGAAAGAAGCTGCAAGAGTTGCTGGCCTCCTGGGGGCTAAGGCTAATGCTATGTCTATTGCGGCTAGGCGTGCGCTATGGACTCATCAATGGAATGCTGACGCGGATTCCAAGAAAAACATGGAGTCCCTTCCCTTTAAGGGTGGGGAACTGTTTGGTGACTGCCTTACTGATTTAGTATCAGCGGCCACTGCGGGTAAGTCTACTTATTTACCTAATGCTCCTGCGCAACAGAAGACACCAAACTATCAAATGCAGTCCTTTCGGCCCAACAAATATAGAAAAGGCCGAGGTAACTTCTTCCTCGCTACCAGAGGTAGAGGAAGGGGCAAGAGAACTCCCGCTTCCTCGAGTTCACAAGAGCAGAATTCCTCCCCGGCTTCCGCCAAATCCACCGCATGACGCCTGGTCTCCCCTACAGGAGACCGCACCGGTGGGGGCACGTCTAAGGCTTTCCAGTCAGGTTTGGGTTCACTCGGACCTGGACCCCTTGGGTGTTACAAATTGTGACCCAAGGGTACAAACTGGAATTTCAAGACGTTTCCCCCCGCCGTTTTTTCAAATCACCCTTACCAGTTTCGCTTCCAGACAGAGCTCTAGTCTGTGGAGCAATACAAAAATTATGTCAAAATCAGATTGTGATCCCGGTCCCCCGGGCGCAACAAGGGGAAGGTTTTTATTCAAGCTTATTTGTAGTGCCGAAGCCTGATGGCTCGGTACGACCAATCCTCAACCTAAAATCTCTACATTTTTTCCTGAAGAAATTCAAATTCAAGATGGAGTCTCTCCGAGCGGTGATCTCCAGCCTGGAGGAGGGGGAATTCATGGTGTCTTTGGACATAAAGGATGCCTACCTTCATGTTCCCATTTATCCCCCTCATCAGAGTTGGATCTCCGGTTTGCAATCCAGGATACTCATTACCAATTTCAGACGTTGCCGTTTGGCCTGGCCACGGCTCCGAGGATTTTCACAAAAGTCATGGTTCTGATGGTTCTCCTCAGAAAAAGAGGAGTTCCAATTATCCCGTACTTGGACGATCTCCTGATAAAGGCGAGGTCCAAGGAAAAACTGGTACAGGACATTGCACTGTCTCTGTCGCTTCTACAACAGCACGGCTGGCTCTTGAACCTGCCGAAATCACACTTAATTCTAACAACCCGGTTGGCATTTTTGGGTATGATTCTGGACACGGTCCAGCTGAAAGTGTTCCTCCCTCCGGAGAAAGCACTGGAAATTCAGAGTTTGGTAAAACTCATTCTGAAACCACCAACTGTCTCTATTCATCAATGCATTCGATTGCTGGGGAAGATGGTGGCGGCATACGAGGCCCTCCAATTCGTGAGGTTCCATGCCAGAGTGTTTCAGTAGGACCTGTTGGACAAATGGTCCGGATCCCACCTTCATATGCACCGGAGGATAGTTCTATCCCCCAACACCAGAATCTCACTCCTGTGGTGGCTACACAGCTCTCAGCTCTCACCGTGGTCACTAGGAGACTGGATCCTAGTGACCACGGATGCAAGTCTCCGGGGGTTGGGGAGCAGTCACACAAGGGGTGACATTCCAAGGAAGATGGTCAAGTCGGGAAACTCTTCTTCACATAAACGTGCTGGAGTTAAGGGCCATTTACAACGGCCTTCTACAAGCGGAGCATCTTCTTCGAAACCGGCCTGTCCTGATCCAATCGGACAATGTGACAGCAGTAGCGTACATAAACCGCCAAGGCGGCACAAAGAGCAGAACCGCAATGGCAGAAGCCACAAAGATTCTTCGCTGGGCAGAGACTCGGGTAAGCGCTCTGGCGGCAATTTTCCTTCCGGGAGTGGACAACTGGGAAGCAGACTTCCTCAGCAGACACGATCTACATCCAGGAGAGTGGAGCCTCCATCGGGAGGTCTTCTCCCTACTAACGAATCTATGGGGGGTTCCCCACATAGACATGATGGCGTCCCGCCACAACAAAAAACTACTAAAGTATTGTTCCCGGTCCAGGGACCCTCAGGCGGCGGTAGTGGATGCACTGACGTCACCTTGGGTGTATCCGTCGGTGTACGTTTTCCCTCCGCTTCCTCTCATTCCAAAGGTTCTGAGAATACTAAGAAAATCACAGATTCCAGCGCTCCTTGTAGTTCCAGACTGGCCAAGGAGAATTTGGTACCCGGATCTTCAGGAGTTGTTAGTCGAAGATCCATGGCCTCTTCCTCTTCGTGAGGATCTGCTGCGGCAGGGGCCGTTCGTCTATCAAGACTTACAGCGGCTATGTTTGACGGCATGGCGGTTGAACGCCAGATTTTAGCCCGTAAGGGTATTACCGATGAAGTCATCCCCACTCTTATCCTTGCTAGGAAGGGTGTGACGTTGAAACACTATCACCGTATTTGGAGGAAATATGTTTCCTGGTGAGAGTCCAAGAAAGCTCCAGTGGAGAAGTTTGACCTTGGACGTTTTCTCCATTTTCTACAAAATGGAGTGGATGCGGGCCTTAAATTAGGCACCATAAAAGTGCAGATTTCTGCTTTGTAAATTTTCTTTCAGAAACGATTGGCCTCACTTCCTGAGGTGCAGACCTTTGTAAAAGGGGTCCTGCACATCCAACCTCCTTTTGTGCCACCTGTGGCACCTTGGGACCTTAATGTGGTTTCTCCGACGTCCTAGTGGATGCTGGGACTTCCGTAAGGACCATGGGGAATAGCGGCTCCGCAGGAGACTGGGCACAAAAAGTAAAAGCTTTAGACTAGCTGGTGTGCACTGGCTCCTCCCCCTATGACCCTCCTCCAAGCCTCAGTTAGATTTTTGTGCCCGAACGAGAAGGGTGCATGCTAGGTGGCTCTCCTGAGCTGCTTAGAAGTAAAAGTTTAAATAGGTTTTTTATTTTCAGTGAGTCCTGCTGGCAACAGGCTCACTGCATCGTGGGACTAAGGGGAGAAGAAGCGAACTCACCTGCGTGCAGAGTGGATTGGGCTTCTTGGCTACTGGACATTAGCTCCAGAGGGACGATCACAGGTTCAGCCTGGATGGGTCCCGGAGCCGCGCCGCCGGCCCCCTTACAGAGCCAGAAGAGCGAAGAGGTCCGGAGAAATCGGCGGCAGAAGACGTTCCTGTCTTCAGATAAGGTAGCGCACAGCACTGCAGCTGTGCGCCATTGCTCTCAGCACACTTCACACTCCGGTCACTGAGGGTGCAGGGCGCTGGGGGGGGAGCGCCCTGAGACGCAATAAAACATGTTTAAACCTTGTATGGCTAAAGAAATACATCACATATAGCTCCTGGGCTATATGGATGCATTTCACCCCTGCCAGTTTTCCTAAAAAAAGCGGGAGAAAAGGCCGCCGTGAATGGGGCGGAGCCTATCTCCTCAGCACACAAGCGCCATTTTCCCTCACAGTTCCGCTGGAAGGAAGGCTCCCAGACTCTCCCCTGCAGTCCTGCTACAGAATCAGGGTAAAACAAGAGAGGGGGGGCACTATTGGCAGCTAATATAAAACAGCAGCTATAAAGGGAGTAACACTTACATAAGGTTATCCCTGTATATATATATATAGCGCTCTGGTGTGTGCTGGCAAACTCTCCCTCTGTCTCCCCAAAGGGCTCGTGGGGTCCTGTCCTCTTTCAGAGCATTCCCTGTGTGTGCGCTGGGTGTCGGTACGATTGTGTCGACATGTATGAGGAGGAAAATTATGTGGAAGCAGAGCAATTGCCTGTGTTAGTGATGTCACCCCCTAGGCAGTCGACACCTGACTGGATGGTCGTATTTAAAGAATTACGTGACAGTGTCAGCACTTTGCAAAAAACTGTTGACGACATGAGACAGCCGGCAAATCAATTAGTGCCTGTTCAGGCGTCTCAGACACCGTCGGGGGCGCTAAAACGCCCGTTACCTCAGATGGTCGACACAGACCCAGACACGGATACTGAATCCAGTGTCGACGGTGAGGAGACAAACGTAATGTCCAGTAGGGCCACACGTTACATGATCACGGCAATGAAGGAGGCATTGAATATTTCTGACACTACAAGTACCACAAAAAAGGGTATTATGTGGGGTGTGAAAAAACTACCAGTAGTTTTTCCTGAATCAGATGAATTAAATGAGGTGTGTGATAAAGCGTGGTTTTCCCCCGATAAAAAACTGCTGATTTCTAATAAATTATTGGCACTATACCCTTTCCCGCCAGAGGTTATGGCGCGTTGGGAAACACCCCCTAGGGTAGATAAGGCGCTCACACGCTTATCAAAACAAGTGGCGTTACCGTCTCCCGATACGGCCGCCCTTAAGGAACCAGCTGATAGAAGGCTGGAAAATATCCTAAAAGGTATATACACACATACTGGTGTTATACTGCGACCAGCAATCGCCTCAGCCTGGATGTGCAGTGCTGGAGTGGCTTGGTCGGATTCCCTGACTGAAAATATTGATACCCTGGATAGGGACAGTATATTATTAACTATAGAGCATTTAAAGGATGCATTACTATATATGCGAGATGCACAGAGGGATATTTGCACCCTGGCATCTAGAGTGAGTGCGATGTCCATTTCTGCCAGAAGAGCGTTATGGACGCGACAGTGGTCAGGTGATGCGGATTCCAAACGACATATGGAAGTATTGCCGTATAAAGGGGAGGAGTTATTTGGGGTCGGTCTATCGGACCTGGTGGCCACAGCAACGGCTGGAAAATCCACCTTTTTACCCCAGGTCACCTCTCGGCAGAAAAAGACACCGTCTTTTCAAACTCAGTCCTTTCGTTCCCATAAGGGCAAGCGGGCAAAAGGCCACTCATTTCTGCCCCGGGGCAGAGGAAGGGGAAAAAGACTGCACCAGGCAGCCTCTTCCCAGGAGCAGAAGCCCTCCCCCGCTTCTGCCAAGTCTTCAGCATGACGCTGGGGCCTTACAAGCGGACTCAGGCACGGTGGGGGGCCGTCTCAAGAATTTCAGCGCGCAGTGGGCTCACTCGCAAGTGGACCCCTGGATCCTGCAGGTAGTATCACAGGGGTACAAATTGGAATTCGAGACGTCTCCCCCTCGCCGGTTCCTGAAGTCTGCTCTACCAACGTCTCCCTCCGACAGGGAGGCGGTAGTGGAAGCTATTCACAAGCTGTATTCCCAGCAGGTGATAATCAAGGTACCCCTCCTACAACAGGGAAAGGGGTATTATTCCACGCTGTTTGTGGTACCGAAGCCGGACGGCTCGGTGAGACCAATTTTAAATCTAAAATCCTTGAACACTTACATACAAAGGTTCAAATTCAAGATGGAGTCACTCAGAGCAGTGATAGCGAACCTGGAAGAAGGGGACTATATGGTGTCTCTGGACATCAAAGATGCTTATCTCCATGTCCCAATCTACCCTTCTCACCAAGGGTACCTCAGGTTTGTGGTACAAAACTGTCATTATCAGTTTCAGACGCTGCCGTTTGGATTGTCCACGGCACCACGGGTCTTTACCAAGGTAATGGCCGAAATGATGATTCTTCTTCGAAGAAAAGGCGTCTTAATTTTCTCTGACGTCCTAAGTGGATGCTGGGGACTCCGTAAGGACCATGGGGAATAGCGGCTCTGCAGGAGACGGGGCACAAAAGTAAAAGCTTTAGGATCAGGTGGTGTGCACTGGCTCCTCCCCCTATGACCCTCCTCCAAGCCTCAGTTAGGTTTTTGTGCCCGGCCGAGAAGGGTGCAATCTAGGTGGCTCTCCTAAAGAGCTGCTTAGAGTAAAAGTTTTGTTAGGTTTTTTATTTTCAGTGAGTCCTGCTGGCAACAGGCTCACTGCAACGAGGGACTTAGGGGAGAAGAAGTGAACTCACCTGCGTGCAGGATGGATTGGCTTCTTAGGCTACTGGACACTAGCTCCAGAGGGACGATCACAGGTACAGCCTGGATGGGTCACCGGAGCCGCGCCGCCGACCCCCTTGCAGATGCCGAAGAGAGAAGAGGTCCAGAAACTGGCGGCTGAAGACTTCTCAGTCTTCATGAGGTAGCGCACAGCACTGCAGCTGTGCGCCATTGCTCTCAGCACACTTCACACCAACGGTCACTGAGGGTGCAGGGCGCTGGGGGGGGCGCCCTGGGCAGCAATGAAAGTACCTATGCTGGCTAAAAATACATCACATATAGCCTCTGGGGCTATATGGATGTATTTAACCCCTGCCAGGTTGTCAGAAAAACGGGAGAAGAAGCCCGCCGAAAAGGGGGCGGGGCCTATTCTCCTCAGCACACAGCGCCATTTTCCTACACAGCTCCGCTGCTAGGAAGGCTCCCAGGCTCTCCCCTGCACTGCACTACAGAAACAGGGTTAAAACAGAGAGGGGGGCATTTTATGTGGCGATATTATTATATATTAAGATGCTATAAGGGAAAAACACTTATATAAAGGTTGTCCCTGTATAATTATAGCGTTTTGGTGTGTGCTGGCAAACTCTCCCTCTGTCTCCCCAAAGGGCTAGTGGGGTCCTGTCCTCTATCAGAGCATTCCCTGTGTGTGTGCTGTGTGTCGGTACGTGTGTGTCGACATGTATGAGGACGATGTTGGTGAGGAGACGGAGCAATTGCCGGTAATGGTGATGTCACTCTCTAGGGAGTCGACACCGGAATGGATGGCTTATTTAGGGAATTACGTGATAATGTCAACACGCTGCAAGGTCGGTTGACGACCTGAGACGGCCGGCAAACCAATTAGTACCTGTCCAGGCGTCTCAAACACCGTCAGGGGCTTTAAAACGCTCATTACCTCAGTCGGTCGACACAGACACAGACTGACTCCAGTGTCGACGGTGAAGAAACAAACGTATTTTCCATTAGGGCCACATGTTAAGGGCAATGAAGGAGGTGTTACATATTTCTGATACTACAAGTACCACAAAAAAGGGTAATATGTGGGGTGTGAAAAAACTACCTGTAGTTTTTCCTGAATCAGATAAATTAAATGAAGTGTGTGATGATGCGTGGGTTTCCCCCGATAGAAAATTATTGGCGTTATACCCTTTCCCGCCAGAAGTTAGGGCGCGTTGGGAAACACCCCTAGGGTGGATAAGGCGCTCACACGCTTATCAAAACAAGTGGCGTTACCGTCTCCAGATACGGCCGCCCTCAAGGAGCCAGCTGATAGGAGGCTGGAAAATATCCTAAAAAGTATATACACACATACTGGTGTTATACTGCGATTAGCGATCGCCTCAGCCTGGATGTGCAGCGCTGGGGTGGGTTGGTCGGATTCCCTGACTGAAAATATTGATACCCTTGACAGGGACAGTATTTTATTGACTATAGAGCATTTAAAGGATGCATTTCTATATATGCGAGATGCACAGAGGGATATTTGCACTCTGGCATCAAGAGTAAGTGCGATGTCCATGTCTGCCAGAAGATGTTTATGGACACGACAGTGGTCAGGTGATGCAGATTCCAAACGGCACATGGAAGTATTGCCGTATAAAGGGGAGGAGTTATTTGGGGTCGGTCCATCGGACCTGGTGGCCACGGCAACAGCTGGAAAATCCACCTTTTTTACCCCAAGTCACATCTCAGCAGAAAAAGACACCGTCTTTTCAGCCTCAGTCCTTTCGTCCCCATAAGGGCAAGCGGGCAAAGGCCAGTCATATCTGCCCAGGGGTAGAGGAAAGGGAAGAAGACTGCAGCAGGCAGCCCCTTCCCAGGAACAAAAGCCCTCCACCGCTTCTGCCAAGTCCTCAGCATGACGCTGGGGCCGTACAAGCGGACTCAGGTGCGGTGGGGGGTCGTCTCAAGAGTTTCAGCACGCAGTGGGCTCACTCGCAAGTGGACCCCTGGATCCTACAAGTAGCATCCCAGGGGTACAGATTGGAAGTTCGAGACGTCTCCCCCTCGCAGGTTCCTGAAGTCTGCTTTACCAACGTCTCCCTCCGACAAGGAGGCAGTATTGGAAAAAATTCACAAGCTGTATTCCCAGCAGGTGATAATCAAAGTACCCCTCCTACAACAAGGAAAGGGGTATTATTCCACACTATTTGTGGTACTGAAGCCAGACGGCTCGGTGAGACCTATTCTAAATCTGAAATCTTTGAACACTTACATACAAAGGTTCAAATCAAGATGGAGTCACTCAGAGCAGTGATAGCGAACCAGGAAGAAGGGGACTATATGGTGTCCCTGGACATCAAGGATGCTTACCTCCATGTCCCAATTTGCCCTTCTCACCAAGGGTACCTCAGGTTCGTGGTACAGAACTGTCACTATCAGTTTCAGACGCTGCCGTTTGGATTGTCCACGGCACCCCGGGTCTTTACCAAGGTAATGGCCGAAATGATGATTCTTCTTCAAAGAAAAGGCGTCTTAATTATCCCTTACTTGGACGATCTCCTGATAAGGGCAAGGTCCAGAGAACAGTTGGAGGTCGGAGTAGCACTATCTCAAGTAGTTCTACGACAGCACGGGTGGATTCTAAATATTCCAAAATCGCAGCTGATTCCGACGACACGTCTGCTGTTCCTAGGGATGATTCTGGACACAGTCCAGAAAAAGGTGTTTCTCCCGGAGGAGAAAGCCAGGGAGTTATCCGAGCTAGTCTGAAACCTCCTAAAACCAGGCCAAGTGTCAGTGCATCAATGCACAAGAGTCCTGGGAAAAATGGTGGCTTCTTACGAAGCGATTCCATTCGGCAGATTTCACGCAAGAATTTTTCAGTGGGATCTGCTGGACGAATGGTCCGGATCGCATCTTCAGATGCATCAGCGGATAATCCTGTCTCCAAGGACAAGGGTGTCTCTTCTGTGGTGGCTGCAGAGTGCTCATCTACTAGAGGGCAGCAGATTCGGCTTTCAGGACTGGGTCCTGGTGACCACTGATGCCAGCCTGAGAGGCTGGGGAGCAGTCACACAGGGAAGAAATTTCCAAGGAGTGTGGTCAAGTCTGGAGACTTCTCTCCACATAAATATACTGGAGCTAAGGGCAATTTACAATGCTCTGAGCCTAGGAAGACCTCTGCTTCAAAGTCAACCGGTGCTGATCCAGTCGGACAACATCACGGCAGTCGCCCACGTAAACAGACAGGGCGGCACAAGAAGCAGGAGGGAAAGGGCAGCAAGGATTCTTCGCGGGGCGAAAAATCATGTGATAACACTGTCAGCGGTGTTCATTCCGGGAGTGGACAACTGGGAAGCAGACTTCCTCAGCAGGCACGACCTCCACCCGGGAGAGTGGGGACTTCATCTGGAAGTCTTCCACATGATTGTGAACCGTTGGAAAAGACCAAAGGTGGACATGATGGCGTCCCGTCTGAACAAAAAACTGGACAGGTATTGCGCCAGGTCAAGAGAACCTCAGGCAATAGCTGGGACGCCCAGATGTTTGTCAAGGGAGTACTGCATATACAACCCCCTTTTGTGCCTCCAGTGGCACTGTGGGATCTCAACGTAGTTCTGGGATTCCTCAAATCACATTGGTTTAAACCGCTCAAATCTGTGGATTTGAAATATCTCACATGGAAAGTGACCATGCTGTTGGCCCTGGCCTCGGCCAGGCGAGTGTCAGAATTGGCGGCTTTGTCTCACAAAAGCCCATATCTGATTGTCCATTCGGACAGGGCAGAGCTGCGGACTCGTCCCCAGTTTCTCCCTAAGGTGGTGTCAGCGTTTCAACTGAACCAGCTTATTGTGGTACCTGCGGCTACTAGGGACTTTGAGGACTCCAAGTTGCTAGATGTTGTCAGGGCCCTGAAAATATAGGTTTCCAGGACGGCTGGAGTCAGGAAAACTGACTTGCTGTTATCCTGTATGCACCCAACAAACTGGGTGCTCTTGCTTCTAAGCAGACGATTGCTAGTTGGATGTGTAGTACAATTCAGCTTGCACATTCTGTGGCAGGCCTGCCACAGCCAAAATATGTAAATGCCCATTCCACAAGGAAGGTGGGCTCATCTTGGGCGGCTGCCCGAGGGGTCTCGGCTTTACAACTTTGCCGAGCTGCTACTTGGTCAGGGGCAAACACGTTTGCAAAATTCTACAAATTTGATACCCTGGCTGAGGAGGACCTGGAGTTCTCTCATTCGGTGCTGCAGAGTCATCCGCACTCTCCCGCCCGTTTGGGAGCTTTGGTATAATCCCCATGGTCCTTACGGAGTCCCCAGCATCCACTTAGGACGTCAGAGAAAATAAGAATTTACTTACCGATAATTCTATTTCTCGTAGTCCGTAGTGGATGCTGGGCGCCCATCCCAAGTGCGGATTGTCTGCAATACTTGTACATAGTTATTGTTACAAAAATCGGGTTATTATTGTTGTGAGCCATCTTTTCAGAGGCTCCGCTGTTATCATGCTGTTAACTGGGTTCAGATCACAGGTTGTACAGTGTGATTGGTGTGGCTGGTATGAGTCTTACCCGGGATTCAAAATCCTTCCTTATTGTGTACGCTCGTCCGGGCACAGTATCCTAACTGAGGCTTGGTGGAGGGTCATAGGGGGAGGAGCCAGTGCACACCACCTGATCCTAAAGCTTTTACTTTTGTGCCCTGTCTCCTGCGGAGCCGCTATTCCCCATGGTCCTTACGGAGTCCCCAGCATCCACTACGGACTACGAGAAATAGAATTATCGGTAAGTAAATTCTTATTATCCCTTACTTGGACGATCTCCTGATAAGGGCAAGGTCCAGGGAACAGTTAGAGGTCGGAGTAGCACTATCTCAGGTAGTGCTACGTCAGCACGGGTGGATCCTAAATATCCCAAAATCACAGCTGATTCCAACAACACGTCTACTGTTCCTGGGGATGATTCTGGACACAGTCCAGAAAAAGGTGTTTCTCCCGGAGGAGAAGGCCAGGGAGTTATCCGAGCCAGTCAGGAAACTCCTAAAACCAGGCCAAGTGTCAGTGCATCAATGCACGAGAGTCCTGGGAAAAATGGTGGCTTCTTACGAAGCGATTCCATTCGGAAGATTCCATGCAAGAACTTTTCAGTGGGATCTGCTGGACAAATGGTCCGGATCGCATCTTCAGATGCATCAGCGGATAACCCTATCTCCAAGGACAAGGGTGTCTCTCCTGTGGTGGTTACAGAGTGCTCATCTTCTAGAGGGCCGCAGATTCGGCATTCAGGATTGGATGCTGGTGACCACCGATGCCAGCCTGAGAGGCTGGGGAGCAGTCACACAGGGAAGAAATTTCCAGGGCTTGTGGTCAAGCATGGAAACGTCTCTTCACATAAATATCCTGGAACTAAGGGCCATTTACAATGCCCTAAGTCAAGCAAGGCCTCTGCTTCAGGGTCAGTCGGTATTGATCCAATCGGACAACATCACGGCAGTCGCCCACGTCAACAGACAGGGCGGCACAAGAAGCAGGAGGGCAATGGCAGAAGCTGCAAGGATTCTTCGCTGGGCGGAAAATCATGTGGTGGCACTGTCAGCAGTGTTCATTCCGGGAGTGGACAACTGGGAAGCAGACTTCCTCAGCAGACACGACCTCCACCCGGGGGAGTGGGGACTTCACCCAGAAGTCTTTCAAGTGATTGTAAACAGTTGGGAAAAACCAAAGGTGGACATGATGGCGTCCCGTCTCAACAAAAAACTGGACAGATATTGCGCCAGGTCAAGGGACCCTCAGGCAATAGCGATGGACGCTCTGGTAACACCGTGGGTGTACCAGTCGGTGTATGTGTTCCCTCCTCCTGCCTCTCATTCCAAAAGTACTGAGAATCATAAGAAGGAGAGGAGTGAAGACTATACTCGTGGCTCCTGATTGGCCAAGAAGAACTTGGTACCCGGAACTGCAAGAGATGCTCACGGAGGACCCGTGGCCTCTACCTCTAAGAAAGGACCTGCTCCAGCAGGGACCTTGTCTGTTCCAAGACTTACCGCTGCTGCGTTTGACGGCATGGCGGTTGAACGCCGGATCCTGATGGGAAAAAGGCATTCCAGATGAAGTCATCCCTACCCTGATCAAAGCCAGGAAGGATGTAACTGCGAAACATTATCACCGCATTTGGCGAAAATATGTTTCCTGGTGTGAGGCTAAGAAGGCCCCCACAGAGGAATTTCAACTGGGTCGTTTCCTGCATTTCCTGCATTTCCTGCAAGCAGGACTGTCTATGGGCCTAAAATTAGGATCCATTAAGGTTCAAATTTCGGCCCTGTCGATCTTCTTCCAGAAAGAACTTCATTGCCTGAAGTTCAGAGTTAGCTCTGGCGTCAGCCAGGCGTGTCTCAGAAATGGCGGCTTTGTCATATAAAAGCCCTTACCTAATTTTTCATTCAGACAGGGCAGAATTGAGGACTCGTCCTCAATTTCTCCCTAAGGTGGTTTCAGCGTTTCACATGAACCAACCTATTGTGGTGCCTGCGGCTACTAGGGACTTGGAGGACTCCAAGTTGTTGGACGTAGTCAGGGCCCTGAAAATATGTTTCCGGGACGGCTGGAGTCAGAAAATCTGACTCGCTGTTTATCCTGTATGCACCCAACAAGCTGGGTGCTCCTGCTTCTAAGCAGACGATTGCTCGTTGGATTTGTAGTACAATTCAGCTTGCACATTCTGTGGCAGGACTGCCACAGCCAAAATCTGTTAAAGCCCATTCCACAAGAAAAGTGGGCTCATCTTGGGCGGCTGCCCGAGGGGTCTCGGCTTTACAACTTTGCCGAGCAGCTACTTGATCAGGGGCAAACACGTTTGCAAAATTTTACAAATTCGATACCCTGGCTGAGGAGGACCTGGAGTTCTCTCATTCGGTGCTGCAGAGTCATCCGCACTCTCCCGCCCGTTTGGGAGCTTTGGTATAATCCCCATGGTCCTTACGGAAGTCCCAGCATCCACTAGGACGTCAGAGAAAATAAGAATTTACTTACCGATAATTCTATTTCTCATAGTCCGTAGTGGATGCTGGGCGCCCATCCCAAGTGCGGATTGTCTGCAATACTTGTATATAGTTATTGTTACAAAAAAATCGGGTTGTTTATTGTTGTGAGCCATCTTTTCAGAGGCTCCTACATTTATCATACTGTTAACTGGGTTCAGATCACAGGTTGTACAGTGTGATTGGTGTGGCTGGTATGAGTCTTACCCGGGATTCAAAATCCTTCCTTATTATGTACGCTCGTCCGGGCACAGTATCCTAACTGAGGCTTGGAGGAGGGTCATAGGGGGAGGAGCCAGTGCACACCAGCTAGTCTAAAGCTTTTACTTTTTGTGCCCAGTCTCCTGCGGAGCCGCTATTCCCCATGGTCCTTACGGAAGTCCCAGCATCCACTACGGACTATGAGAAATAGAATTATCGGTAAGTAAATTCTTATTTTTGACATTCCTAAAATCACATTGGTTTGAATCTTTTAAGTAAAGTGGAGTTGAAATTCCTCACTTGGAAGGTTGTCATTTTGTTAGAATTGGCATCCGCAAGGCGGGTGTCTGAATTGGCGGCCTTGTCTCACAAGAGCCCTTATTTGATCTTCCATGAAGATAGGGCAGAATTGAGAACTCAGCAACAATTTCTGCCAAAGGTGGTTTCCTCTTTTCATATTAACTAACCTATTGTGGTGCCAGTGGCTACTGGCACTTTGGCTGAGGAAAAGTCTCTGGATGTCGTCAGAGCTTTGAAAATTTACGTTGCCAGAACGGCTCCAGTTAGAAAAACAGAGTCTCTGTTTGTGCTATGTGCTCCCAATAAACTTGGGTATCTTGCTTCCAAGCAGACCATTGCCCGCTGGATATGTCACACGATTCAGCAGGCTCATTCCACGGCAAGTTTGCCGTTGCCTAAATCGGTAAAAGCCCATTCCACTAGGAAGGTGGGCTCGTCCGAGCGGCTGCCCGGGGTGTCTCGGCATTACAACTTTGCCGAGCTGCTACTTGGTCAGGGTCAAACACGTTTGCTAAGTTTTACAAGTTTGATGACTTGGCCGATGAAGACCTAAAGTTTGGTCAATCGGTGCTGCAGAGTCATCTGCACTCTCCCGCCCGTTATAGAGCTTTGGTATAATCCCATGGTTCTTTTGGTGTCCCCAACATCCTCAAGAACGTAATAGAAAACAGGATTTTAATACCTACCGGTAAATCCTTTTCTATAAGTCCGTAGAGGATGTTGGGCGCCCGCCCCAGTGCGTACTGTATCTGCAGTTTCGTTCTGGTTACACACAGGTTGTGTTTTGGTTTCTTCAGCTTGTTGCTGAATTTTGTTCATGTCCGTTGGCATGTGTTCAGTTGAATGCCATGTTATTCGGCATGTTTATGGCGTGAGCTGGTATGATGCTCACCTTGTTAATTCCTTTCCTCAAAATGTTCATCTCTCCGGGCCCAGTTCCAAACTGAGTCTGGGGAGGGATATAGAGGGAGGAGCCAGGTCACGCCCCCTTTGAAAGTCTTAAAGTGCCCATGTCTCCTGCGGATCCGTCTATATCCCATGGTTCTTTTGGTGTCCCCAACATCCTCTACGGACTTATAGAAAAGGATTTACCGGTCGGTATTAAAATCCTTCTTTTTTTTTTTTCTTTCTTTTTTTTAGGAATTTAACCTATTGTACATTGTCACGGAGCTATTAAGACACTGTTTATATAGAACCTCGTATTTCAGATTGCTTCTGTTAAAGGAATTTGAGCCTGTTTTGTGGCCAGTGAGTCAATTATAATCTAGTGAACACCACTGAGACATGAATTTTCATTTAGCGTAAGAAACATTTGACTCCAAGAAGTACCTTGGTGATATCACTGATTCTTAGTGAATTGAAAGGCTACATCCACATTAAGGGGGGGGGGATTAAATTAGGAGCAGGGAGGATTCGTCCGGTGAATGGCCCCGACACTGCCGCACTTTACGGCAGCAGGGATCCCGCTCAAAAGTGCTTGCTGCCCCATAGGCATCGAACACTTATACGCGAATCAGACATTCAGCCGGCCAAGGGGAGGGGAAATGGGCTGCCGTTGCTGGCAGTGAAACGCCATGGCAATGGCTGATTCGCATCTAATTAAATTTCCTCTCATAGTGGTTCAGATCACAAAATGGCTGTCTCAGAAGTGTCATTAGTTCCTAGTGAATTGGTAGGCTATTGTAAAATATTTCTTAAAAAGCTCTTCGAGATTTTTAATTAGCATCCCACCTCAAGAATCAGGCCACAAAATGCCTGCCTATACTGTGTGTTTTTGGTTGGCTTCATGAAGCAATAACTTTTGAACTAAATTTATCTTGGTCATAGTGGAACACATGTTGTATTCATAGAGGAGTGCTCAATATTATGTATACTTAAAAGTAGTCCCCTTTAAGTATATGTTATCCTTGTGATTTAAGTTTTGTTGTGAATACCTCATTCTTTTTTTCTGCTGTTTAGATGAGTTACCTCCACAAATTGGTGCTGTTGATGACCAGAAACCACAATTGCCCACTCATGTTAAGATTTCCAAAGAGGTGGCTGAAAAATGTTCACACTTCCTGTCACACAGCGACACACAAATTCGAATACAGGTACAGCATGACACTTTGAGAAAGAGCTACACGGCTGGTGGTAGGGTAATAACATGAAGTCTGTACTTTCTCTACAGGAAAAGAACAGTGTCTTAAAAACAAAGCGGACGTTTAGTCTGTCTATTCCAGCATGTCAATTTCAAAATGCACATGGAGGAACTCTAGTAATATTGTCACTCAGTATTTACAGTTCCTTTTTGTACCAGTTGGCATTTGTAGGTTTTTTTTGGTCTAAGGGTCACGTCATGCATTCAGTATTAAAGTAGAAAAGCTTGTCTGTGACTTATCACATTTTTTCTACCTTTTTCCTCCAGGCCTTAGACACTCTCTGTCTCTCTTTACTACCGTTACATTCTCGGGAAGATGTGCTTTTTCCCCTTGCTCATAAAATCTGGCCATGTTTGGTGAAAAGATTGTTAAAGGATGAACCACTTGTGCTTCTACGAGCCTTTCAGGTACAGTAACTTCTCTGAGTATCTGCTCTCCCACCTCTCCATTTGGTTTGGTCACCACAGTTTTTCTTTCCCCTCTTTCCGAGTTGTGATATGTAATTGTCACCTGTCTGTGCATCTTTCACTTCTCTTCCTCTCTCTATTGCACCAAGTTTTACACAAAGTCTCCATTTCAGGTGCTTGTGACACTTGCTGCTTCATGCAAAGATTTCCTCCGGCAGCGTGTGTGTAAAGATGCTTTTCCTGCCTTTCTAACATCTTTACGCTCTCAAGCTCTTGTAAGCTGTCATGCTGGACCTGTGTACAGCCACACACTAGGCTTCAAACTGCAGAAAGCCATATTGGAAGGCTTGCGGACGCTCTGCGTGGATATGGCATTGGGTGAGTCACTGGCAGAGTCATTTTACTTACCATTCTCTTGCTAAGTATAATTCTCTTCACTTTTTATATTTAATTAGATTTTCCAAGTCAAAAATATATATAACCTGTGCAGAGAGAGTTAGATTTGGGTGTGGTGTGTTCAAACTGAAATCTAAATTGCAGTGTAAAAATAAAGCAGCCAGTATTTACCCTGCACAGAAACAATATAACCCACCCAAATCTAACTCTCTGCACGTTATATCTGCCCCCCTGCAGTGCACATGGTTTTGTCCATTAGAGAACAAATTTGCTGCTGCGATCAGGTCTAATTAGGCCCTTAGTACACTGTGACATGCTACTATATTTTCTAGCACGTTAGTGTGGGGTTGAGCACAGAATGAATAGCGGCGTCCAGCCTGTGCAGACCAAGTGTTCGCTGCTGGATTGCAAATGTAAAAGCTAGCAAATAACAAGGTTGTGTTTACTGTAATCTAGGGGATCATAAATTGGAAGGGGGAATGGGCCATAGTAAGTACCTATTTTACAATGTATGCTGGGTTTGGAATGTAGTCAAGTTGCCGGCTGTCTGGATCCTGGCGTTCAGGAGACCAAAGCTGAAATCCAGACAGCAGGGAAAATGCTGGTGGTCAGAATCTCGACAGCAGCCCCAAATTCCCACCCAGGTGGTGGTCCACGCCACCACCGGTGGGGGAATATAATAGTGTTGGTCGCCAACGGGGCTGATGCGTGGCGAGCCCGGGATGGGACTCGCTGTGCTCGCCGCTGGGATTCCAGCGTCGGTCTCCTGACCACCAGCAATACATACTGAATCCCTGAGTTCTTAACAGTGACGTGCGGTCAGGGTTGGTGGGGGAGGCAGAGCCACATCTGTCATATTCCAATATACTCCAGTGTTTTGACGTTAAAAATTACTAGCATAATACAAAAGAATATATTTATAACTTACAAATCTCATCTTTATATTAGTCATATCATCTTTGTATTATTCTAATCCTTTTATAGTACAAATTCAGAACCAAATCATGTGTGTGTAAGTCTAGATCTGATACTAGCCAGTGCCTCCCCAGTCATTGACCTCACCACACCACACCGGTTCTTTACTCCTTCCCAGTCATCTGCTGAGGAACAGATGGTGTAGCATGTTGTACATACCTTGTGCATAAGGCAAATTGAAATATGTGAACAAAGAACAGACTCTTAATCAAAACTGGTGATAAACTAAACCAAAGCATTGGTGAGATGCTGTAGTGGGTCAGAACTATACCATTGATGAATTGTCAGTGCCATGCTGCATCTATTCCCAGTTTGAGTTCAAGCTGATTCAAACACTTTACATACAGAGGTCCCTTTGCAGTATTTAAACTGAAATACAATAGCATTATGTGGAAATGTAGAGTATGATTCTAGAATTCTATTATATGAGGAAGTGCTGTCAGTGTGACTTTAGGGCAGTGTGGTGAGGACACGGGGGATACATAAGCTGTATGAGGCCCTGGTCTTGGCACTACCAGGTGTATGTGAGAATGTGGTGAGTGACACGTACTAAGTGAAGTTCTTGGGGATAGGTTGTAACATATCTATAACGTGTGCAGGATGAGAGACTTGTCTTCTGATCATCCTCTGAACAGGCTGTTTTATTCCTATAGGTGACAGTGATCTGTTGGAGGTCATTGATTCCTGCATGCTCTACCTAAGCGTACGGCAACCAAAACCACTCCAAGAGGCTGCCATCAGGTGCGAGACACAACGCCATCTGCACATTCACTCTTACACCATTGCACTAAAATTTATACACCCCTGTGCAGGGCATTCCTTCTGTGGTTCTCAAATGTACTCCTCCTACCAAGCAGTCCACATTTAAGGCTGTCCATATAATTAGTGCCTCCATGGTTTTGATGTAACTGCCTGTGCTCCAGCATGGATGACCTTTAAAACCTGGACTTGAAGAGTTGAGAACCATTGGTTAGAAGTACTATTCATGAAGTGGTCTCTGTAGACATTGTATTGTCATTGTATTGTATTGACATTTAATACTAGAAATTACAGTATGTGGAAAAAATAGATGCTCACATTTCTGAATGAACTCTTTTGAGTTGAATAACATTGAGATCATTCTATGACTTCCTGTAATGTGTAAAGATGGTCAATTTGAGACCCTTTAAAATAATGTTTTAATCATTTATATGGCTAGGTACATATTATTTTATGTATCCCCTTGCCCATCTATCCAGTTCTTCACCAAATACTATCATTTATGTAACCTGTCTACTTTTTTCCCCCCTGCAGAACGTTCCTCAGTCTTTCACAGCTGGACCCAGACATCGTTTGGTTGTATCTAAGTGACTGGCAGAGCCCACCAGAAGCCCCCCACTCCTCTCTCATAACCCTTCCTTGGACTGGTAGACCCCATGATGAGTACACACAGAATGTGTGCAACCTCCTACAACAGCTGCAGTGACATTGTGCTGTGGTGACATCCAGCCTGTTATAAAGTACTTAGTTCATTCTGAAGATGCCTTACCACCTCCACGTTCTTCTGCTCCCACCTGCAGGCAGGTGATCTGGATTCCATAGGCTCAGCCCTTTCTGTGCCCTATTCCTTAAGATGCAGATGTTTCTGAGAATGCATCCTGAGCAGGAATTTTTCTCCCCATGGGAGAATCACAGCACGGGACTCCACACTGCATTGAGTTTAAGTATCTTGCTCTATTTAGAAAAACTGCATTCCCTATGCACCAGATCGCCGGTTATCGTCTTCTGTAACTTAGGATGTTCTGTGCAAGTAATCCATTTTCAAGATTAAATGTGTTGGTACAAGCTGTGAAACAAAGACACAAATATGACCTAATTTGGAACTGTAAGAAAGCAGCTTGTAGAGGTGATTTAGTCTTCTACAATCATTGTAAAAACACACGTATCTGATGCAAAAATTAATTAATGTATATAAATTAGGAGTCCACTAAAAACCTGTTACTTTGCCTAGACCCCTCTGTGACATCATTAGTTCCCAGAGCAGAGATAAGCTACAAAATGCTATTCTGTGTGTATGTAATAAACTTATGTTTACTGCATCATTAGAGGATTGGGTCTTCGAGAAGCGCTTATGTTGCAGTTCCTAACTGCTTACTTCTGTATTTTGAAATATGTAAAAGCACTTTTGAAATACAGTAAATGTAGCAGTGATGTTACTGTGAGTTTTCTGCTTAGGATCATGGCTAATACAAACAGAGTCAACCACTCGTTCTTGGGCGAACGATAAACTTTATTTACATCCAGAAAGGCATCAAGTGTTGTGGAGGGAGCCATAATAATCACTTGTACCTTGTGAGTAGACAACATGACAGCCTTCTCAACACAGAATTTCCTCAGTTACATTTAAACAATATGGCATTAATGGAGAAGCTTCCCATGTGTGTAAACCTGAATCATATGCAGGTATGGAAGCAGTATTTAAAGCACACACATAGTAACCCAACTCCATAGTGCCAGTTACAGCAGCATTTACATGGCAAATGACCTCTGTCTAGTACTTCTTGACAGCCACTACTGTATTTAACAATGTCAGAAACGTTCACTGAATCAGCACATTCTAAGCCTTTGATACAATGTATTGCTCAGCACCCCTGCAGCAGACCATTTACATATCAAATGTATACTATCAATTTAAGCTTTTCCTAGTGCATCTTGGATCATAGATATTATACATAAATATATGGGTAATGATGAGGTCCTCTCACTGAGGCCAGGAGGATCGGCCGTTCATAAACTAACATCTTACAATTGTGCTCAGATTCATGGTGCAGATGGATGGTTCTCAAACCCGTTCTCATGACTCCACATTATGTTGGTGGCAAAAGGGACTATATCAGTAGTAAGATGTGCAGTCCCTTTAAGGAACAACAAAGATTGTGCTGTGCATTTTACTGGTCTGGCCTAAAGCAACTGTATCCTCAGAAAAGTGTATTTTGTGGATGTTGAGCAAAAGATTTCAAAAAGTTTTAAACACCTTTGTATTTTTTTTTTTTGCTGGGCCCCAAAATATCAGTGTGTCTTTGTTGTTGAGTGCAAAAACAGCGGTTTCCCAATAGAAAGTATAATAACTCAAGAACCATGCAAATAATTTGATTATAGACCTAGATCCTGTACATCTCAGAATTAATGCACATTCTACCAACCCTCTCATTAGATGCAGCTGGTAGGCCTTATTTTGGAGATGATGCAAAGGTGAATTGTCATACTTCAGTGGGTAAGTACAGTAAGTATCCCTCATGTTCTCAAAACCAAAAAAAACACAACATTTTAAAGGGATTATTAAGTCTATTGGACCTTTCCACCTTAGAAGGCTTAGCAGAGGAATAGCTGCTGCTGTAGACATGGTGCAGAGTCCAGCCTGCAATGTACGGTAGTACTTCATTGTACTCACACTTTGCTTTCTACTGATCACACAAGTGGCTGAGATGAGAAGCAGGAAACTAGGCACATATTTTACATTCTGTCTGTGGTAGTGACAGAAGTACCAGGCATGGTAGGAGCAAAATGAGGCAAAGTTACTGATGGCGAGTTTACGTCTACATCAAAGAAAAAAATGCACGCGTGTATATGTCTGAGATACTGTATAGCAAATGTGTGTGCATGTGTTTGGCAGAATCATATTCTCTGACGGGAAGGCATTTAAATTAGAGAAATACATGTATATTACACATATAGAGAATAAAAGCAGTGATACCATAAAGGGTATCCAAGTTTCTTGGGTAATAGGTTGAAAAGAAACAGACTCGGTTGGTTAGATAGAGTCACTACTTTGACTATCACAAGATGTTAATGAATCTTGTCAAATATTACACTGAAAAGCGCTCCAGTCAATAAAATGACTTCCTCTTGAGGAATTGTCTTGTAGCTACTTCCTAGGTGATGCCATCTCCACTGCGGCATCCTGGGAGTTTACTTCCCATAATGCTAAGGGTCTGGGATGAAATGAGCAAGTTGAGCAGTCTGAGTAATGAAATGTAGGTGAAGTTTAATAGAGAAGACCCTTGCGTGGAGTATGATAAGTAGACAATGGCAGAGGACACCCCCTTTTAGTCCATAGAGTTAAGTCTGTCAGACTACCCTCGCTCTTTTCACCAAGAAAAGGGACAAGTTATCACGTGATGGGGTTTTGTAAATAAGTCATTATTGTCCACTGACCACTCCAGCTCGAGAGGTGACAAAGATTTTATAATGGAGAAGGGTGGGAAGCCTCTCATGCACTCCACTGTACATTAATGTTGGGGCAACATTATCCCACAGACAGTCTAGACCTGGCATTGCTCACAGGGTCCTGCTGCTCGTTTTTTCAGCTCTTTGACTTGAAAGTGGCGGTGAGTGCTGGTATCCTGCTGGCGGTGAGAGACTGTGCCACGGCGTCCCGATTCTGCTTCAACACGCAGGAAGGCCTTGACACGATGTTGCCGTCCTTTTCCATCACTGTAATCCAACACTCGGCATTCATAGGTCCCTTCATCAGAGATCTTCACGTGAGACAGACGCAGTTTGTGTGAGATGTTGCTGCCAAAAACCTTTACCACCTACACAGAAAGGATAAAGGTCAGGTTAATGTGAAGAGCCTAATACCAAATACCCTTATGGTGTTATACATTACACCAACGTCCGATTCCAATTAAGACTTTACACATAAAGTTACTATCAAAAAAATGGAAGCAGCAATTAATGTAAAGGCAAATCCATTTTGGTTTAAATCTAGTGACTACCGTGCCAGAATTGTGCCACCTCCTGCAAATCGTGGGTTAGTACCATTGGCCCATGGAATCAAAACTGATTTACTCAGGCATTCATAACACTGACCAATACAGATCTTCAAAATGAAAAAGAAAAAAAAAAACTTATCCCGCCCCTTAATTGAAAAAGAAATTTAAAAAAGCCTTTGTCATTAACTCTTATACTATCAAACACAAAAATGCTCTTTACAATTATTTTCTTGTATTGAGATAAAAACAAAAACACTTCACATTCATAGGAAGAAACCTATCTTTAGCTTCTGTGTGTCCTTTTGGTCTGAAGGCCCATACACACTTGCCGATAAAATGAGCGATGTCGCTCATTTTCCCCTCCCTGAGCGACGTCCCTCATTTTATCGGCAAGTGTGTATGCCGCCAGCGACGAACGATGCGCGGCCCCGCGGGTTGGCAACGATCGTCGCTGCCGCCAGTGCATGCATGATCTGGACTGTCGTCCACGACCTGCATGCAGGGCTGGCTGAGGTGTGACGTCACAGCGATATGACGCTCAGTGTGTACAGTTGGCTGCCGACTGGTCGGCCCGGGAGTTGAAACATTAAACGATGTCGCTCACAGAGCTACATCGTCTAATGTGTTACGGACCTTTAGGCTGAGTACACATTAGACAATAGGCCAAATGTAATGCAGTGCAAGTTGCACAAATGTGCAAGTGTAGTGCTAAACTCGCACATTTTACAAATGTGACCAATGTAATGGTGTGCAGAAATATGCAAACTCGCATGTTTCCTGCAGTCGCAAAACTTGCATCCAGATGTTTTGCCATTGCAGACATACAACTCGGGCAATGTAATAGGATGCGAGTTTACACACTGCACCTAAAATATTACCAAAACTAGCCAATAAATAGACCAGGTTCTGGCTGGCGAGTCAGACAGAAGCATGCACAGATCAGTGAGATCCGTGCATGCTTCTGTCAGGGAAAGTAAAGTGTAAAAAAAAAAAGACATGCAGGTTCCCCCCCAAAAGCATAACCAGCCCCGGGCTCTTTGAGGCGGTCCTGGTTCCAAACGTACAGAGAAAAAAATATGTAGGGTTCCCCCATATTTTAACAACCAGTACTGGGCTCTTGGACTGGTCCTGGTTCCAAAAATACGGGGGGAAAAGATGTAGGGGTGCCCCGTATTTTTGGAACCAGCACCGGGCTCCACTAGCTAAGGAGGTAATGCCGCAGCCATGGGACACTTTTTTATATAGGTCCCTGCGGCCACATCATCAGGCCCCCCCCAAACCAGTCACCCCTAGCCGGTGTCCCCCCTCCAGGCACCCATGGGCCAGGGATAAAGCCTGGGGCTGTCCCTGCCACCCGTTGGCTGTGGATGACAGGCTGATAGCCGTAAATTGTGTAAAAAAAAAAAAAATTCTGCAGCGGGGTACGTTAGTATTTCACAGAGAATAACATTGGGGTGTAGAGTTGGATCTTGATCCGACGCACCAACAGGCTAAAGCTTTGACTGTTCTCAAGGTGAACTGCACCGCCTCCTTTATAGCCCCGCCTCCAGGCACTGGAGCTCAGTTTGTAAGTTGGTGCCTGCAGTGCAGGTAGCTAACAGGATGGGCTGCTCTAAGCAGCCCTAAAAAGAGCTTTTCTGAGAAGAAAGAAGACTTCAAGGGCCGCAGCACAGGCACTAGTTGCTATATGTCATGCTGACATATCGTGCTGCGGCTTCCTCACCTCCCCCAGTGGCGCTGTATACTCCCATGCCCTGGTTGCCAGGTACTTCCAGCGGAGGCGCTCCGGTTTCATCAGGCACACACATACTGCCGCTACTCTCCTGGATCGTGTGGCCCCAAATCTAGGGAGGAGGTAAGAGGGTCCCCCAGGCGGGACCCGCCGAAATCGCGATCCGGAGACGGTCTCCGGAGACGGACCGCGCCGCTGGCGTGGAGACTGTGGCCGTGCAGGGACCGCACTATATCCACCAGGGCAAGGAGCACAGGTCGGATTTACTAAAATCCATTTCACATAGGCGCCATAGTACCCGGTGGTGAAGTCCAGCAGAGGGGATAAGGCTCTGACCCCCAGCCTCATGTGCCATCTACAGCAGATGTTCCCACTCTGGAGCTGCATCTCTCTCTCTCCCTCACTCCCTGTCAGCGTTTGGGCGCCATTACACAGAGCTGCGCTGATTCTGGGACTGTTGGGCACTGTCTCCTCTGTAAAGCTGCCTGCCTCATCAGTGCTGTGCTTTACAGAACATGTTGTTTAGACAGTAGTTAGTTAAGAACAAGTGCATAACTACAGGAATATTTAGTACAAGTATTCTGTGATATACATCCAGTGTTTACTGTGCATTGTTATATCTCTATACATACATAGCTTTACGTAGTATTGCTAATCCAGTGCAGTTTTATTGTTGTATTTAATCATTTCTGCATTGTACATGTGACTGTGTGTGCCAATAGCTGCTGTGTGGTTTCCATTCAGTGTATCTCACACATATTGCTATCCCTATATTCTGTACCCTGAGGGGGGCTAAGTGCATCAGGGTCATATATATATATAGTGTTTCACAGGATATACTATTTTGTATTTTTATCTGTGTATTTTCAGTCACCCTATGCCGCTTAAATCCTCTGTTTTGTGCTCTGCATTTGCAGTCACATTACACAGGGTTTTTTTGTCCGGTACTGTGTTTGTCTGGATATTTTGTACTACTACGCCCTAAGGCTACATTTCCAAATAATGTCTGCTACACAGGGCGGGAATTTCGTGGACGCTCCTTCCTCATGCAGTGCTGACGCCACGGTTTTACCTGAGGAAAATATTTCAGCTGAGGGTCCAGGTACTGGGTGTTCTGCACCTCCTAGTCAGCTTGCAGCACCGGTGGCACACCACGACCCACCTTGGGCTGCTTTCTCTAATATGCTGACTACGCTGGTAACCAGACTTACGCCCCCTGTGGGACCTCCTGTGTCAGTACAGCCACATTTCTCTTACGTCCTAGAGGATGCTGGGGTCCACATTAGTACCATGGTGGTATAGACGGGTCCACCAGGAGCCATTGGCACGTTAAGAGTTTGAGAGTGTGAGCTGGCTCCTCCCTCTATGCCCCTCCTACCAGACTCAGTTTAGAAAATGTGCCCGGAGGAGCCGGTCACAGTTAGGGGAGCTCTCCAGAGTTTCTCTAGTAAAGTTTATTTAGAGTTTGTTATTTTACAGGGAGAAAGCTGGCAACAGCCTCCCTGCTTCGTGGGACTAAGTGGGGGGAGTAGTGTCCGCCCTGCGAGGTTTGAGCCACTATCTCCGCTGACAGGACACTAGATCGTTCCCCGCCACAGGGGATCGCTCACCCCAGGGGCAGGTGTGAAGATGGCGGCAACTGGGTAGGAGCGCAGTATCAGCTTTGCTTCGAAGGCTCAGCAGTACATAGTGCGGCGCTGAAAGGGGCACCCTGAGCTGGCGCCTACACCCTATACTGGTCACACAGCCTGTCGGGGTCCCGGGATCTCAGCCAGAATAAATCCTCAGGCCAGTATAATTCTATGGAGAGCGGGAAGACAGCGCCATTTTCCTGCCTGCACAGCGCTGAACAGGAAGAGCAAGTCCCTCCACAGCAACTCCAGCTATTTCTCACGGTACCAGGGGGTTGTAGAAGGAGGGGGAGGCTGCAAAACGACTGTGTAACCTATTAAGGTGCACAGTCAGCGCTGATAGGGGGTCTCCCTTTATATTGGAAGCGCTGTGTGTGGGTTGGCTCCAATCTCTGTCTCTCTTGCCATTCTTGGGGGTGAAACTCTGTCTGTCCTCCCCTATGTGTGTGTGTGGAGTGTCTGTGGTCTCCATTAAGCAATGTCCAGGGACTCTGTGTCATATGCTGCAGAGGATAAGTCCTCTCAGGATGATCCCATTCTATGTAATTAGGATTGCACTGGTTTAGCACAGATACCAGCAAGGGAGCCTGAGTGGTTATCCTCTATCAAATCTCTGATTTCTCAGATTGCAAATAGGGTTGCACAAAATGAATCTGTAACTCAGGCTTTACAGAACTCTATGGCAGTCTGGCCCAGTTCTGTTACCTCAGGGCCCCCTGCTGTATATTCACATAAACGTGCTCTTGCGCAAATAATGCAGGATGATACGGATACCGATTCTGACACTGCAGACGGTGACGGGGATGTGTTGCGGGGGAACAGCATCTCTTGCTAAAGGGATGCAGTTGATTATAGAGGCTATTAGAGATGTGTTGAATATTGCTGATACAACACCTGAGCAGGTTGAGGAGGCTTACTTCACTGAAAATAAGAAAGCCTCACTAACCTTCCATGCGTCAAAGGAATTAAATTATATATTTGAAAGGGCTTGGGAAAACCCGGATAAAAAATTCCAGATACCTAAAAGAGTTCTGGTGGCATTTCCTTTCCAGGTAGAGGATAGGTAAAAATGGGAAAACCCGCCTATTGTTTACGTGTCAGTATCGAGACTCTCAAAAAAGGTGGTTTTACCTGTTCCAGGATCTACCACCTTGAAAGAGCTGGCTGATCGTAAAATTGATAATACACTCAAATCCATGTAATCTGCTTCTGGGGCATTACTACGTCCCACTATTGCCAGTGCTTGGATTGCCAAAGCTACAGTAAAGTGGTCAGGCACGTTACTTGAAGACTTGGATACTATGGAGAGATGTGATGTTGATTAGTTTTTACGTAGCATTCAGGATTCGGCAGGATTTCTGGTAGAATCCATGAAAGACCTGGGTTTCATGGCTGCAGGAATTTCTTCCATGTCTGTATCAGCTCGTCGAGGACTGTGGTTACGCCAGTGGTCTGCCGACGCGGAATCCAGGAGAAGTGTGGAGACCCTACCCTATACAGGTCAGGCTCTCTTTGGGGAAGCGTTAGATATGTGGCTCGCTACGGCTGGTAAGTCACCTTTTCTTCCCTCAGCTACACCTGCTCCGAAGAAACCCTTTTCTTCAGCTACATCACAGCCCTTTCGGTCTACCAAGCCTAGAAAGGCCAAACCGTCCAACACCTTCTTTCGAGGACGTCAGCCCAAATCCAAGAAACCTGCGGCTGCAGGTTCCCAGGAACAGAAACCTGCTTTAGGTACCCCAAAGTCCTTTGCATGACGGTGGACTGTACGCCCCAGAGGTGGAGCTGGTGGGAGTGAGACTCAGGCATTTCAGTCACGTCTGGGTGTCATCCGGCCTGGACCCCTGGGTGCAAGATATTGTGTCTCAGGGGTAAAGGATTTCAAAATCTCCCTCACCGATTTTTCAAATCAGGCTTGCCAGCTCTGCTGGCGGACAGGACTGTCCTGCAAGAGGCCATCCAGAAGTTGGTGGAGGCACAGGTCATTTGTTCCAGTACCACCTCATATGCAAAACAAAGGTTACTATTTGAACCTTTTCATGGTACTGAAACCGGATTGTTCGTCAGGCCCATTCTGAACTTAAAATCACTAAACCCCTTCCTGAGGGAGTTCAAGTTCAAAATGGAGTCTCTAAGGGCAGTGTCTCCTGGTCTGTAGGAGGGGGAATTCCTGGGATCCCTGGATTATCAAGGATGCGTACCTCTACATTTCGATTTGGCTGCCGCATCAAGCTTATCTCCGTTTCGCACTGTTGGGCTGTCATTTTCAGTTCCAGGCCCTGCCATTTGGCTTTTCCACAGCACCGAGGGTGTTCATCAAGGTGATGGTGGAAATGATGATTCTCCTCCGCAGACAGGGGGTGAACATAATTCCATATCTGGACGATTTGCTGATAAAAGCATCGTCCAAGGAGAAGCTGTTACGGTCCATAGCCCTCACGACCCAGCTTCTCAGGAAACATGGCTGGATCCTGAATCTTCTAAAGTCACATCTGGAACCAACCAGGAGGTTGTCCTTTCTAGGAATGATCCTCGACACGGAAGTGCAGAGGGTGTTTCTTCCAGAGGAAAAAGCGTTGGTGATACAAACAATGGTCTGGGATGTCCTGAAGCCAATCCGTGTGTCGGTACATCAGTGCATTCGCCTTCTGGGAAAGATGGTGGCCTCTTACGTGGCTCTCCAGTACAGGAGGTTTCACGCTCGGTCTTTCCAACTGGATCTCCTGGACAAGTGGTCGGGATCCCATCTACACATGCACCAGAGAATACGTCTGTCTCCAAAGGCCAGGATTTCACTCCTCTGGTGGCTGCAACTGCCTCACTTTCTGGAGGGCCGCAGGTTCGGGATTCAGGACTGGATCCTTCTAACCACGGATGCATGTCTCCGGGGCTGGGGCGCAGTCACTCAAGGGGAAACCTTCCAAGGAAGGTGGTCAAATCTGGAAGCCGGCCTGCCGATAAACATTCTGGAACTAAGCCGTCTACAACGGTCTTCTTCAAGCTGCCTATCTGAGAAATCTGGCCGTTCAAGTACAGTCGGACAATGTGACAGCGGTGGCTTACATAAACAGACAGGGTGGAACGAAGAGCAGAGCTGCAATGTCAGAGGTAAAAAGAATCGTCCTCTGGGCAGAAAAACACGCATTGGCGCTGTCAGCAATCTTCATTCTGGAAGTAGACAACTGGGAAGCGGACTTCCTCAGCAGACACAATCTCCATCCAGGGGAGTGGGGTCTCCATCCGGAGGTGTTCAAGAGATAACAGATCTTTGGGGCGTACCCCAGATCGACATGATGGCCTCTCGTCTCAACAAGAAGCTTCGGCGGTATTGTTCCAGGTCGAGGGACCTGCAAGCCGTGGCGGTGGATGCCCTAGTGACTCCGTGGGTGTTCCAGTCGGTGTACGTGTTTCCTCCACTTCCACTCATCCCAAGAGTTCTAAAGCTCATAAGGAGAACAAGGGTTCAAGCGATCCTCATTGCTCCAGACTGGCCAAGAAGTGCTTGGTACGTGGATCTTCTGGATCTACTGCAAGAAGAGCCGAGGCCTCTTCCTCTTCAGGAGGACCTGCTGCAGCAGGGGCCGTTCGCCTATCATGACTTATAGCGGCTACGTTTGACGGTATGGAGGTTGAACGCCAGATATTAGCTCGGAAAGGCATTCCGAACAAGGTTATTCCTTCCCTGATACAGGCTAGGAAAGGAGTAACATCTAAACATTACCATCGTATTTGGAAAAAATATGTATCTTGGTGTGAGTCCAAGAAGTTTCCTACGGTGGAGTTTCAACTGGGGCGGCTTCTCCTCTTCCTGCAAGCAGGTGTGGATATGGGCCTCAAGTTGGGATCCGTAAAGGTCCAGATTTCGGCCCTATACATTTTCTTCCAGAAACAGTTGGCTGCCCTCCCTGAGGTTCAGACTTTTTTGAAGGGAGTTCTGCACATTTTACCTCCCTTTGTACCGCCTACAGCGCCCTGGGATCTTAACGTGTGTTGCAGTTCCTCCAGTCGGACTGGTTTGAGCCTCTACAGGAGGTTGAGGTCAAGTTTCTCACGTGGAAGGCTGTCACTTTGTTGGCCTTAGCTTCTGCTAGATGTGTGTCAGAGTTGGGGGCTTTGTCATGTTAAAGCCCATACTTGATCTTCCATGAAGATAGAGCTGAGCTCCGGCCACATCAGCAGTTCCTTCCGAAGGTTGTGTCGGCATTTCATATCAACCAACCTATTGTGGTGCCAGTGGCTACGGATGCCTCAGTTTCATCAAAGTCCTTGGATGTTGTAAGGGCTCTTAAAATCTATGTGAAGAGGACTGCTCGTCACAGAAAATCGGACTCTTTGTTTGTCCTGTATGATCCCAAGAAACTTAGGTGTCCTGCTTCTAAGCAGACTATCTCTGACTGGATCAGGTTCACTATCCAGCATGCGTATTCTACGGCAGGATTGCAGTGTCCTACGCCTGTTAAGGCGCACTCTACTCGTAAGGTGGGTTCTTCCTGGGCGGCTGCCCAGGGCGTCTCGGCTTTACAGCTTTGCCGAGCGGTTACTTGGTCTGGGTCGAACAGGTTTGCAAAGTTGTACAACTTCGAAACTTTGGCTTCTGATGATCTGAAGTTCAGTCAATCAGTTCTGCAGGAGCCTCCACGCTCTCCCTCCCATTCTGGGAGCTTTGGTACATTCCCATGGTACTAATGTGGACCCCAGCATCCTCTAGGACGTAAGAGAAAATAGGATTTTGGTTACCTACCGGTAAATCTTTTTCTCGTAGCCCGTAGAGGATGCTGGGTGCCGGCCCAGCGCTTCATCTTCTTGTTAGCATTATTTAGTTCAGTACAACTTCGTTTTAGTTGAGTACTGCATTGTTACTTGGTAAGTAATGTTCAGCAGTTGCTGAGTTTTCAAGTTAGCTTGATGTGCCTTGTATGTGTGAGCTGGTATGAATCTCGCCACTATCTGTGTTAAATCCTTCTCTCGAAGATGTCCGTCCCCTCGGGCACAGTTTCTAGACAGAGTCTGGTAGGAGGGGCATAGAGGGAGGAGCCAGCCCACACTCTCAAACTCTGAAAGTGCCAATGGCTCCTGGTGGACCCGTCTATACCTCCATGGTACTAATGTGGACCCCAGCATCCTCTACGGACTACGAGAAAAGGATTTACCGGTAGGTAACCAAAATCCTATTTTTGTCCCTGTAGTTAATCTGCCATGGGCGGATACTCTGTCAACTCAGTTACAGCAATTAAATCAGTCCTTGGTTACACAAACACCTAACCCTCGCCCTCCTAGGACCAAAGGGTCAACTAAGCGGGCCATTTCTTCCTCACAATTCATTCATGTTTTGCAATCCAATGAAGATGGGGATCAGATCCATCAGACACTGATACAGCTGCTTCTGATGGAGAAGCTACAACACAGGTTGATGTACCTGACCTAGTGGAGGCTATCACACTGATTCTTCAGATTGATGAGACTGACCCTCCAGATACATCTAAGAAACCTGATAAGTTCAAACGTCAGAAGGTTACTAAATTAGTCTTAACACATTCTAACCATTTAATTGACATACGTCAGGAATCCTGGGAGTCTCCAGGAAAGAAATTTTCCCTGTCTAAAAAAATGCTAGCTCATTATCCTATCTCTGCAGAGTTAAGTACCAAGTGGGAAACCCACCACCAGTGGACTCACATGTAGCCCGTCTTGTGGTGTCATCTACTCTGCCTGTCACCACCGTCACCTCTCTGAAGGAACCGGTGGATATGCGTGTGGAGGGCTGCTTGAAGTCTATTTACACTCTTGCAGGTGCTGTACATAGAACCACTATGGCAGTCTCTTGGGCTGCAAAAGCTATTGAAGCCTGGGTTCAAGCAGTTGAGGCAGATCTACCTCTTAATGTCTTAATTTTCCTGATAATGCCAGACAGTATTTATCATATATTACCACAGCCTCCCATTACATTCAGGAGGCGGCCTCTGATGCCGGTGTTATGGCAGACAAAGCGTCTACTACGTCCATTCTGGCTTGCCGGATTCTGTGGTTGCGGTCCTGGTCGGTGGACCTGGACTCTAAAAGACATTGGAGATGCTCCCTTTTAAGGGAGATATACTATTTGGGGAATATCTGAACAAGATTGTGACTGACTTAGCGTCTGCCAACACTGCATGTCTCCCAAGTACTAATCCTTCGGCTCTGAAGGCTAAGAGTACCATCTTTCATTCCTTTCGACCTCCAGGTAAAGCAAAGGGTCAGGTGTACCCGAGACAAGCTTGCGCTTCCAAAACCTCTAAGCCCAAACCTAAACGTTCTTGGGCCGCTCGTCAGCCTGCTTCCAAATCAGACAAGCCTCAGGATAGGAGGCCGACTTCTGCACTTCGCCCAGGTATGGTTACAGACCACTTAAGGCGCCTGGGTGCGGGTAGTCGTCTCTTAAGGTTACGCCATCTCTTTCAAGACACGTCCCCCTCGCCAGTTGTGACCGACAGTTATTCCTTTGGATCCGTTAAAAGCACAAACACTACATTTGGTTGTACAATCCCTCCTGGACACAGGAATAATAGTGCCGGTGCCTCAGTCTCAGAGAGGCAGGGGGTACTATTCAACGCTGTTCCTGGTTCCAAAAAGCCGAATGGATCCTCCCGGCCCATTCTCAACCTCAAATCTTTGAACAAATTTGTGAAGCTATCCAAATTACGCATGGAAACTCTTCGCTCTATTGTTCTAGCTTTGGAGCCCAAGGACTATATGGTATCCCTGGACATACAGGATGCTTACCTACGCATACCTCTTGTCATGTTGCATCAGCAATATCTGCGGTTTGCTATTGGCAACCTACATTATCAATTCCAAGCCTTGCCTTTTGGACTGACTACAGCTCCTCGGATCTTGACCAAGGTCATGGCAGTCATAACGGCCATTCTCCGTTGTCAAGGCATCAGGATCCTGCCGTATCGGGACAACTTGCTGATCGTAGCGAATTCCCCAGAGGTTCTCATCCGTCATCTGGAACTGACGATCCAATTCTTACAAGCCCATGGGTGGCTCAACAATTGGAAGAAATTCTCGCTGGTCCCTGCTCAGAGCATGGTGCACCCGGGGGCATTACTGGACACACACAACCAACATTTGTTCTTGTCTCCAGAGACGGTCCTAAAACTTTAGGACAGAATACGATGCTTCCTGTCTCGCCCAAGAGTGCCGATATACTCGGCGATGCAAGTACTAGGCCTCATAGTGTCGGCTTTCGACATAGTAGAGTAGGCTCAATTTCATTCCCGCCCTCTTCAGAGGTTAATCCTTTCCAAGTAGGATGGCCTGCCTCACCGGATCAGGTCTCAACTGATCTCCTTGACTCCGGAGGTTCGTCTGTCACTGAGTTGGTGGCTACAGGACCAATAGTTGAGCAGGGGCCGTCCCTTCTGGATCTCCGACTGGGTCCTCCTGACAACGGACACCAGTCTGCAAGGTTGGGGCGCAGTGTTGGAGCAACACTCTCTCCAGGGTCGGTGGACCAGGGAGGAATCTCTCCTCCCGATAAACATTCTGGAGTTGCGGGCAGTGTTCAATGCTCTGAAGCTTGCCCTGTCTCTGGTACAGAACAGGCCTGTTCAAGTACAGTCAGACAACGCCACCACGGTGGCGTACATAAATCATCAAGGCGGCACTCAAAGCCGCATGGCAATATTGGGAGTGTCAAAGATTCTTCAATGGGCGGAACGCCATCTGCCAGCCATATCGGCAGTCTTCATTCCGGGGGTCCTCAACTGGGAAGCGGACTTCCTCAGTCGTCGGGACGTACACGCCGGAGAGTGGAACCTTCATCCAGAAGTCTTTCAACTCCTAATGGACAAGTGGGGCCTACCAGATGTAGACCTGATGGCGTCTCGACACAATCACAAGGTTCCGGTTTTCAGAGCAAAGACAAGGGATCCTGAAGCAGCGTTCGTGGACGCACTGGCAATTCCATGGAACTTTCGTCTGCCGTATGTGTTCCCTCCGGTGTCACTCCTGCCCAGGGTAATAAGGAAGTTCAAGCAAGAAGGAGGAATACTACTTCTAATCACTCCAGCGTGGCCCACACGGCATTGGTTCTCAGACCTGCAGGGTCTCTCGATAGAGTGTCCTCTTCTACTTCCTCAACGCCCAGACCTACTCGTTCAGGGCCCTTGTGTCTACCAGGATCTGGCCTGACTGGCTTTGATGGCGTGGCTCTTGAGGCTTCACTCCTGAGGGCCAAAGGATTTTCTGAGGTGGTCATTCAAATTATGTTGAAAGCCCGTAAACCAGCTTCAGCTCGGATTTATTATAGGGTCTGTAATTCTTACTTCACCTGGTGTGCGGCTAAGAATTATGATGCATACAGGTTCAATACTGCCAATTTTTTGGCTTTTCTGCAACAGGGCCTGGACTTAGGCCTTCGTTTGGCCTCCCTCAAGCTTCAAGCTTTGTCGGTGTGGTTTCAGAGATAAATTGCGTGTCTGCCTGACGTTCATACTTTCACTCAGGGTGTTTTATGGATTCAGCCTCCCTATGGTGGTCAGTCCGAGTTGTTCGCTCGCTGCTATTTTTAGCAGAATTGCTAATAGGCTAAAATCCGTCAGTTCTGCACATGCGTATGCACTGCAGGGCGCACGCGTTAAGCAATTTTACACAAAACTATGCTATTTTACTCACGGGCGAACTAAGCTTTTCAGTCGCTCTGTTGATCGGAGAATGATTGACAGGAAGTGGGTGTTTCTGGGTGGTAACTGAACGTTTTCCGGGAGTGTGCTAAAAAACGCAGGCGTGCCAGCAGAAAACGCAGTAGTGGCTGGAGAAACGGGAGAGTGGCTGGCCGGACGCTAGGAGTAGGTCTGGAGCTACTCAGAAACTGCAAGGAAATACTTAATAGCAGAATTGCTAATCTTTCGTTAGCAATTCTGCTATGCTAAGATACACTCCCAGAGGGCGGCGGCTTTGTGTTTGCATTTCTGCTAAAAGTAGCTAGCGAGCGAACAACTCGGAATGAGGACCTATGTCCCTCCTGTGCCTCCTTGGGATTTATCCGTTGTTCTGAATGCCCTACAAGAGTCTCCATTTGAACCTCTTGGGTCTGTGGACCTTAAATGGCTTACGCTTAAGGTCTTGTTTTTGCTGGCTATTGCCTCTGCTCAACGGGTTTCAGACTTGGGTGCCTTGTCCTGTCTGTCACCCTTTCTGATTTTTCACTGTGACCGTGCGGTTCTTAAAACTCGCCCTGGTTATCTACCTAAGGTGGTGTCTTTCCACCTTAACCAAGAGATTGTGGTTCCGGCCTTTATCTCTCCTGGTTTGACCTCCAAAGAGCGGTCTTTGGATGTGGTACGGGTTCTCCGTATCTATGTGAAGAGAATCGCTTCTCTTAGGAGATCTGATTCTCTCTTTGTCCTTTTTGGTTTTCACAAACGTGGCTGGCCTGCGAATAAGCAAAATTTGGCCAGATGGATTAGATTGGTGATTGCACATGCTTATGTGCAGGCTGGACTTCCAGCTCCTATCAAGGCCCATTCTACTCGGACTGTTAGACCTTCTTGGACGGCCTGCCGTGGCGCGTCCCTAGAACAAATGTGCAAGGCGGCTACGTGGTCCTCAGTGAACACGTTCATTAGGTTCTATGCCTTTGATACTTCCGCCTCCCAGGATGCTTCCTTTGGATGCCGGGTTCTTGTGCCCGCTAAAGTGCGTCCCCTCCCATGAGGCACTGCTTTAGGACATCCCCGATGTTATTCCCTGTGGAATACCAGTGTACCCCACTGCATAAAAGGAGATTTATGGTAAGACTTACCATTGTTAAATCTTTTTCTGCGAGGTACACTGGATTCCACAGGGCGCGCACTCTGACGCACTTGGCTTCTTTGGCATTGTATGGCATTAGCCGCTGGTACCTTCTCCTGTCGTGAGAATGTGGTTCTCTGTGGCTACTAACTACTATCGTCTCTTTTACCTGCTACTGCATTGGACTGGTTAACGAAACTGAGTGCCTGGAGGCTGGGCTATAGAGGAGGCGGTACAGTGCATCTTGGGAACAGTCAAAGCTTGAGCCTGTTGGTGCCTCGGATCAAGATCCAACTCTACACCCCGATGTTATTCCCTGTGGAATCCAGTGTACCTCGCAGAAAGATTTACCAAATTTACCAAATGGTAAGTACCATAAATCTCCTTATATGTGTATATATATATATATATATATATATATATATATATATATTGTTTTTTGCAGTGGAACTATAAGTCCTAGCAAGCCTACCTGCATGCTGGTACTTGGAGAACCATAAGTACCAGCATGCGGGGCATTAAAGGGCCCGCTGGTACCTGTAGTCCCACAACAACAACAAAAATATTCAAATAAAGACATGACACGCACACCACGAAAGTAAAACTTTAATAAATCACTCTTACACACTCAAATATACTTACCTACATCCCACGCCGCCATTCACGTCCACTTGTCCAAAAAATCCTATACTCACCTACTCTAGTGTAGATTGGTCCTCTTCAGTCCATGTATATATCGAGGGGTTAAAAAAAAAGGATTAAAAAAAAGGATAAAACATGATCCACGCAACTTAAGGGGATCCATGTGTACACCTGGATCCCCCTGCCCCAAATGCCTGGACCTCTTGTGACTCCTGTCACTTGGGGACCCGCCAAGCAATCAAGGAGCAACACGTCATAGTGCTCTCCTGATTGGCTGTGCGCTCCAGGCCTGCCAATCAAGCGGAGCACATAGGCAATAATGGGTAATGAAATCTCCATTATAGTCTATGGGGGGAACCTGCGGTCTACAACAGACCGCAAAGTTAATTGAGGTCACCCACAAGAATAATGCAAAGAATAATTTACTGAGATCAAGACCACTGCAAAAACACAGAGAATTACACTTTAGAACATTGCCATCACGATTTCCCCCCAGAGCCGTCTTAACAGCAGTGTAGGCCTCTGGGCACCGCAATGCACTTCGGCCCCTACCCACCCACCAGCAGTAGGGGTGGGGGGGTGCTATCAGCGGCATCTTTGATGTTCCGCAGGGGGTAGGGGGGTTCTATCTTTCGCTCAGCATGTAGGACCTGGAGAAATAATTTCTGCTAATTACTCCTTTACTGCACAAATGGGGCGGGAAGGAGAACACTAAACTGTAGAAGGGGACATTGTGCTGAATGAAGGGGCCCTGGAACATAACTTCCAGGGTGGTATGGGGTGTTTAATACACAGGGGAGGGGTGGATAGTGGAGTGGGCTTAATATTCATAATTTTCCGGGGGTCAGGGCAGCTTGCTTTACTGCAGATATCTCCAGTTCCTGGAAATAGTTTTCTTAGCTTTAATGGGATAAAAAAAAAAACTAGAGTCCCACCTTTCAGAAGATACTGGGGACTTGGGGATCAGACTTCAGGAGCCAGAGCAATCCACCAACAAATATATAAAACTGCATATTAGGCGTTTGGAGCTGGAGCAGGGACCAGCAGCTTGAAGGCTGATATTTCTGGTTCTGGGCATAGTAGAGACAAGCTGCCAGTGTCCACTGAAAGGGGAGAGTCCCAGCTTTTGGAGTGTAAAACTCTAAGTCAGCCAGAACCCGAGATATCTGGCTGGGAAGAACAATTAACAGGCTTGGATGGGGACCACTGCTTTGAAGTCGGATATCTCCGGTTCCCCTGGGCCGATTTTAAAAAATCTGGTACCCCTGGAAAGAGGGGACCCTCAGCTATCAGCCTAGGGCCCTTTTACTCCTGGGGCCCTTGGGCAAGAGCCCATTGAGCCCATACGAAAAGACGGCCCTGTTTCCCCCCATTAAAAGGGTAAAAAACCACCAGATTTACTGATCATTCACAGCTTCCCAATGCATTCCTATGGCAGTGACTAAAAGTGAACAGTCATTTGTGTCTCCAATGTGTGGGTTTTTAGTTGTTTTTGTTCCTTAAGATCCCTCGGATTCTTACATGGATGGAAACTACCTTTTCATATGGATTTTGGGGGTCATTCCGAGTTGATCGCTCGTTAGTAGTTTTTAGCAGCCGTGCAAACGCATTGTAGCCGCCCACGGGGGAGTGTATTTTCGCTTTGCAGGAGTGCGAACGCCTGTGCAGCAGAGCGCCTGTAAACACATTTTGTGCAAGACAAGACCATCCCTGTAGTTACTTATCCTGTGCGATGATTGCTGCAACGAGTGACACGGTAATGACGTCAGATACCCGCCCAGCAAACGCCCGGCCATGCCTGCATTTTTCCAAACACTCCCAGAAAACGTTCAGTTGACACCCATAAATGCCCTCTTTCTGTCAATCTCCTTGCGATCGACTGTGCGATTGGAATCGTCGCTAGAACCAGTGCAAAACCACAATGGACTTCGTACCCGTACGATGCGCGTTCGCATTGCGGTGCATACGCAGATTAGCCATTTTTTTCACTGATCGCTACGCAGCGAACAACAGCAGCTAGCGATCAACTCAGAATGACCCCCTTTGTAAGCAATAATAAGATTTTACTTACCGGTAAATCTATTTCTCGTAGTCTGTAGTGGATGCTGGGGACTCCGTAAGGACCATGGGGAATAGACGGGCTCCGCAGGAGATAGGGCACTTTAAGAAAGCTTTGGATTCTGGGTGTGCACTGGCTCCTCCCTCTATGTCCCTCCTCTAGACCTCAGTTAGAGAAACTGTGCCCAGAGGATATGAACAGTACGAGGAAAGGATTTTTGTAATCTAAGGGCGAGATTCATACCAGCCACACCAATCACACCGTATAACTTGTGATAAACTACCCAGTTAACAGTATGAACAATTAACATAGCCTCTGTTCAAGACCGACCAACTATAATATAACCCTTATTGAAGCAATAACTATATACAAGTCTTGCAGAAGAAGTCCGCACTAGGGACGGGCGCCCAGCATCCTCTACGGACTACGAGAAATAGATTTACTGGTAAGTAAAATCTTATTTTCTCTAACGTCCTAAGTGGATGCTGGGGACTCCGTAAGGACCATGGGGAATAGCGGCTCCGCAGGAGACTGGGCACATCTAAAGAAAGCTTTAGGATTATCTGGTGTGCACTGGCTCCTCCCCCCATGACCCTCCTCCAAGCCTCAGTTAGATCTTTGTGCCCGAACGAGAAGGGTGCACACTAGGGGCTCTCCTGAGCTTCTTAGTGAAAGTTTTAGTTTAGGTTTTTTATTTTCAGTGAGACCTGCTGGCAACAGGCTCACTGCATCGAGGGACTAAGGGGAGAAGAAGCGAACTCACCTGCGTGCAGAGTGGATTGGGCTTCTTAGGCTACTGGACATTAGCTCCAGAGGGACGATCACAGGCCCAGCCTGGATGGGTGCCAGAGCCGCGCCGCCGGCCCCCTTACAGAGCCAGAAGAGGTCCGGAAAATCAACGGCAGAAGACGTCCTGTCTTCAACAAGGTAGCGCACAGCACTGCAGCTGTGCGCCATTGCTCTCAGCACACTTCACACTCCGGTCACTGAGGGTGCAGGGCGCTGGGGGGGGGGCGCCCTGAGACGCAATAAAAAACACCTTGGATGGCAAAAAATGCATCACATATAGCTCCTGGGCTATATGGATGCATTTAACCCCTGCCAAAATACATAAAAAAACGGGAGATAAGGCCGCCGATAAGGGGGCGGAGCCTATCTCCTCAGCACACTGGCGCCATTTTCCCTCACAGCTCCGTTGGAGGGAAGCTCCCTGTCTCTCCCCTGCAGTCACTACACTACAGAAAGGGTTAAAAAAGAGAGGGGGGGCACTAATTACGCGCAGTATTAAAGATACAGCAGCTATAAGGGGAAAAACACTTATATAAGGTTATCCCTGTATATATATAGCGCTCTGGTGTGTGTTGGCAAACTCTCCCTCTGTCTCCCCAAAGGGCTAGTGGGGTCCTGTCCTCTATCAGAGCATTCCCTGTGTGTGTGCTGTATGTCGGTACGTTTGTGTCGACATGTATGAGGAGAAAAATGATGTGGAGACGGAGCAGATTGCCTGTAATAGTGATGTCACCCTCTAGGGGGTCGACACCTGAGTGGATGAACTGTTGGAAGGAATTACGTGACAGTGTCAGCTCTGTATAAAAGACAGTGGTTGACATGAGACAGCCGGCTACTCAGCTTGTGCCTGTCCAGACGTCTCATAGGCCGTCAGGGGCTCTAAAGCGCCCGTTACCTCAGATGGCAGATATAGACGCCGACACGGATACTGACTCCAGTGTCGACGGTGAAGAGACAAATGTGACTTCCAGTAGGGCCACACGTTACATGATTGAGGCAATGAAAAATGTTTTACACATTTCTGATAATACGAGTACCACCAAAAAAAAAAGGGGTATTATGTTCGGTGAGGAAAAACTACCTGTAGTTTTCCTGAATCTGAGAAATTAAATGAGGTGTGTGATGATGCGTGGTTTTCCCCCGATAACAACTGATAATTTCTAAAATGTTATTGGCATTATATCCTTTCCCGCCAGAGGTTAGGGTGCGTTGGGAAACACCCCCTAGGGTGGATAAAAGCGCTCACACGCTTGTAAGGGCTCTACCCTCTCCTGAGATGGCCGCCCTTAAGGATCCTGCTGATAGAAAGCAGGAGGGTATCCTAAAATGTATTTACACACATACTGATGTTATACTGCGACCAGCAATTGCCTCAGCCTGGATGTGCAGTGCTGGGTTGGCGTGGTCGGATTCCCTGACTGAAAATATTGATACCCTAGATAGGGACAGTATATTTTTGCCTATAGAGCATTTAAAAGATGCATTTCTATATATGCGTGATGCACAGCGGAATATTTGCCGACTGGCATCAAGTCTAAGTGCGTTGTCCATTTCTACCAGTAGAGGGTTATGGACACGTCAGTGGTCAGGTGAGGCGTATTCCAAACGGCATTTGGTAGTATTGCCTTATTAAAGGGAGGAGTTATTTGGGGTCGGTCTTTCAGACCTGGTGGCCACGGCAATAGCTGGGAAATCCACGTTTGTACCCCAGGTCGCCTCTCAACATGAGAAGACGCCGTATTATCAGGCGCAGTCTTTTCGTGGACAAGCGGGCAAAAGGTTCCTCATTTCTGCCCCGTGACAGAGGGAGAGGAAAAAGGCTGCAGAAATCAGCCAGTTCCCAGGAACAGAAACCCTCTCCCGCCTCTGCCAAGCCCTCAGTATGACGCTGGGGCTTTACAAGCAGAATCAGGCACGGTGGGGGGCCCGTCTCAATGAATTTCAGCGCGCAGTGGGCTCACTCGCAAGTAGACCCCTGGATCCTTCAGGTGATATCTCAGGGGTACAAATTAGAATTCGAGACGTCTCCCCCTCGCCGTTTCCTAAAGTCGGCTTTACCGATGTCTCCTTCTGACAGGGAGACAGTTTTGGAAGCCATTCACAAGCTGTATTCCCAGCAGGTGATAATCAAGGTACCCCTCCTGCAACAGGGAACGGGGTATTATTCCACACTGTTGTGGTACCGAAGCCGGACGGCTCGGTGAGACCGATTCTAAATCTAAAATCTTTGAACACTTACATACAGAGGTTCAAATTCAAGATTGAGTCACTCAGAGCAGTGATTGCGAACCTGGAAGAAGGGGACTACATGATGTCTCGAGACATCAAGGATGCTTACCTTCATGTCAAAATTTACCCTTCTCATCAAGGGTACCTCAGGTTTATGGTACAGAACTGTCACTATCAGTTCAGACGCTGCCGTATGGATGGTCCACGGCACCCCGGGTCTTTACCAAGGTAATGGCCGAAATGATGATATTCCTTCGAAGGAAGGGAATTTTAGTTATCCTTTACTTGGACGATTCCCTGATAAGGGTAAGATCCAGGGAACAGTTGGAGGTCGGTGTAGCACTATCTCAGGTAGTGTTGCGGCAGCACGATTGGATTCTCAATATTCCAAAATCGCAGCTGGTTCCGACGACTTGTCTTCTGTTCCTAGGGATGATCCTGGACACAGTCCAGAAAAAGGTGTTTCTCCCGGAGGAGAAAGCCAGGGAGTTATCCGAGCTAGTCAGGAACCTCCTAAAACCGAACCAAGTCTCAGTGCATCAATGCACAAGGGTTCTGGGTAAAATGGTGGCTTCCTACGAAGCAATCCCATTCGGCAGATTCCACGCAAGAACTTTCCAGTGGGACCTGCTGGACAAATGGTCCGGGTCGCATCTTCAGATGCATCAGCGGATAACCCTGTCACCAAGGACAAGGGTGTCCCTCCTGTGGTGGTTGCAGAGTGCTTATCTTCTAGAGGGCCGCAGATTCGGCATTCAGGACTGGGTCCTGGTGACCACGGATGCCAGCCTGCGAGGCTGGGGAGCAGTCACACAGGGAAGGAATATCCAGGGCTTATGGTCAAGCCTGGAGACATCACTTCACATAAATATCCTGAAGCTAAGGGCCATTTACAATGCTCTAAGCTTAGCAAGACCTCTGCTTCAAGGTCAGCCGGTGTTGATCCAGTCGGACAACATCACGGCAGTCACCCACGTAAACAGACAGGGTGGCACAAGAAGCAGGAGGGCAATGGCAGAAGCTGCAAGGATTCTTCGCTGGTCGGAAAATCATGTGATAGCACTGTCAGCAGTATTCATTCCGGGAGTGGACAACTGGGAAGCAGACTTCCTCAGCACGACCTCCACCCGGGAGAGTGGGGACTTCACCCAGAAGTCTTCCACATGATTATAAACCGTTGGGAAAAACTCGACAGGTATTGCGCCAGGTCAAGGGACCCTCAGGCAATAGCTGTAGACGCTCTGGTAACACCGTGGGTGTACCAGTCAGTGTATGTGTTCCCTCCTCTGCCTCTCATACCCAAGGTACTGAGATTGATAAGATGGAGAGGAGTAAGCACTATATTCGTGGCTCCGGATTGGCCAAGAAGGACTTGGTAACCGGAACTTCAAGAGATGCTCACGGAGGATCCGTGGCCTCTACCTCTAAGAAGGGACCTGCTCCAGCAAGGACCCTGTCTGTTCCAAGACTTACCGCGGCTGCGTTTGACGGCATGGCGGTTGAACGCCGGATCCTGAAGGAAAAAAGGCATTCCGGATGAAGTCATCCCTATCCTGATCAAAGCCAGGAAGGATGTAACCGCAAAACATTATCACCGCATTTGGCGAAAATATGTTGCGTGGTGCGAGGCCAGTAAGGCCCGACGGAGGAAATTCAACTGGGTCGATTCCTACATTTCCTGCAAACAGGAGTGTCTATGGGCCTGAAATTGGGGTCCATTAAGGTTCAAATTTCGGCCCTGTCAATTTTCTTCCAAAAAGAACTAGCTTCAGTCCCTGAAGTTCAGACGTTTGTAAAAGGGGTACTGCATATAAAGCCTCCTTTTGTGCCTCCAGTGGCACTTTGGGATCTCAATGTAGTTTTTGGGTTCCAAAAGTCACATTGGTTTGAACCACTTAAATCTGTGGAGTTAAAATATCTCACAGGGAAAGTGGTCATGCTGTTGGCCCTGGCCTGGGCCAGGCGCGTGTCAGAATTGGCGGCTTTATCCTGTAAAAGCCCTTATCTGATTTTCCATTCGGACAGGGCGGAATTGAGGACTCGTCCTCCGTTTCTCCCTAAGGTGGTTTCAGCGTTTCACCTGAACCAACCTATTGTGGTGCCTGCGGCTACTAGGGACTTGGAGGACTCCAAGTTGCTAGACGTTGTCAGGGCCCTGAAAATATATGTTTCCAGGATGGCTGGAGTCAGGAAAACTGACTCGCTGTTTATCCTGTATGCACCCAACAAGCTGGGTGCTCCTGCTTCTAAGCAGACTATTGCTCGTTGGATTTGTAGTACAATTCAGCTTGCACATTCGGTGGCAGGCCTGCCACAGCCAAAAATCTGTAAATGCCCACTCCACAAGGAAGGTGGGCTCATCTTGGGCGGCTGCCTGAGGGGTCTCGGCTTTACAACTTTGCCGAGCAGCTACTTGGTCAGGAGCAAATACGTTTGTAAAATTCTACAAAATTGATACCCTGGCTGAGGAGGACCTGGAGTTCTCTCATTTGGTGCTGCAGAGTCATCCGCACTCTCCCGCCCGTTTGGGAGCTTTGGTATAATCCCCATGGTCCTTACGGAGTCCCCAGCATCCACTTAGGACGTTAGAGAAAATAAGAATTTACTTACCGATAATTCTATTTCTCGTAGTCCGTAGTGGATGCTGGGCGCCCATCCCAAGTGCGGATTGTCTGCAATACTGGTACATAGTTATTGTTACCAAAAAATCGGGTTATTGCTGTAGTGAGCCATCTTTTCTAGAGGCTCCTCTGTTATCATGCTGTTAACTGGGTTCAGATCACAAGTTGTACGGTGTGATTGGTGTGGCTGGTATGAGTCTTACCCGGGATTCAAGATCCTTCCTTATTGTGTACGCTCGTCCGGGCACAGTATCCTAACTGAGGCTTGGAGGAGGGTCATGGGGGGAGGAGCCAGTGCACACCAGATAATCCTAAAGCTCTCTTTAGATGTGCCCAGTCTCCTGCGGAGCCGCTATTCCCCATGGTCCTTACGGAGTCCCCAGCATCCACTACGGACTACGAGAAATAGAATTATCGGTAAGTAAATTCTTATTTTCTCTAACGTCCTAGTGGATGCTGGGGACTCCGTAAGGACCATGGGGATTATACCAAAGCTCCCAAACGGGCGGGAGAGTGCGGATGACTCTGCAGCACCGATTGAGCAAACACAAGGTCCTCCTCAGCCAGGGTATCAAACTTATAGAACTTCGCAAAAGTGTTGGAACCTGACCAAGTAGCCGCTCGGCAAAGCTGTAATGCCGAGACCCCTCGGGCAGCCGCCCAAGAAGAGCCCACCTTTCTAGTGGAATGGGCCTTAACCGATTTAGGTAATGGCAATCCTGCCGTAGAATGCGCCTGCTGAATCGTGTTACAGATCCAGCGAGCAATAGTCTGCTTTGAAGCAGGAGCGCCAACCTTGTTGGCCGCATACAGAACAAACAGAGCTTCAGTCTTCCTGATTCTAGCTGTTCTGGTCACATAAATCTTCAAAGCCCTGACCACATCCAGGGACTCAGAATCCTCCAAGTCCCGTGTAGCCACAGGCACGACAATAGGTTGGTTCATATGAAAAGATGAGACCACCTTGGGCAGAAATTGAGGCCGAGTCCTCAACTCTGCCCTATCCACGTGAAAAATCAGGTATGGGCTTTTATATGATAAAGCCGCTAATTCCGAAATACGCCTTGCAGAAGCTAAGGCCAACAACATGACCACTTTCCAAGTGAGGTATTTCAACTCCACTGTTTTGAGTTGTTCAAACCAAGGTGACTTGAGGAAACTTAATACCACGTTAAGATCCCAAGGCGCCACCGGAGGCACAAAGGGAGGCTGAATATGCAGCACGCCCTTCACAAAAGTCTGTACTTCAGGAAGAGAAGCCAATTCTCTTTGAAAGAAAATGGATAAGGCCGATAAGACCCTAATTTTAGGTCCAAATTCACTCCCGTTTGAAGGAAGTGAAGCAAACGGCCCAAATGGAACTCCTTCGTAGGAGCAGCTCTGGCCTCACACCAAGAAACATATTTCCGCCATATACGGTGATAATGTTTCGATGTCACATCCTTCCTAGCCTTGATCAGGGTAGGAATGACCTCCTCCGGAATCCCTTTTTCCGCTAGGATCCGGCGTTCAACCGCCATGCCGTCAAACGCAGCCGCGGTAAGTCTTGGAACAGACAGGGCTCCTGCCGCAGCAGGTCCTGCCTTAGAGGAAGAGGCCACGGATCTTCTGTGAGCACTCTTGCAGATCCGGATACCAAGTCCTCCTTGGCCAATCTGGAACAATGAGAATTGCTCTGACCCTTCATAGTCTTATTAATCTCAACACCTTGGGTATGAGAAGCAGAGGAGGAAACACATAGACCGATCTGAACACCCATGGTGTCACCAGAGCGTCTACCGCTACCGCCTGAGGGTCTCTTGACCTGGCGCAATACCTCTTTAGCTTTTTGTTGAGACGGGACGCCATCATGTCTATTTGAGGCAGTTCCCACCGATCCACTATCTGTGTGAAGACTTCTTGATGAAGTGCCCACTCTCCAGGATGCTGGTCGTGCTTGCTGAGGAAGTCCGCCTCCCAGTTGTCCACCCCCGGGATGAACACTGCTGATAGCGCGCTCACATGGCCTTCCGCCCAGCGCAGAATCCTGGACGCCTCTGCCATGGCCACTCTGCTCCTTGTGCCGCCCTGGCGGTTTACATGAGCCACTGCCGTGACATTGTCCGACTGCATCAGAACCGGTTTGTTCTGAAGCCATTCCTCCGCCTGGCGTAGGGCGTTGTAAATGGCCCTTAACTCCAGGACATTGATGTGGAGACAAGTCTCTAGGCTTGACCAGAGACCTTGTAAATTTCTTCCCAGTGCGACAGCTCCCCAACCTCGGAGGCTCGCGTCCGTGGTCACCAGGATCCAGTCCTGAATGCCGAACCTGCGACCCTCTAGGAGGTGAGCACTGTGCAGCCACCACAGGAGAGATACCCTGGCCCTGGGAGACAGGGTGATCCGTTCCTGCAAATGTAGATGGGACCCGGACCATTTGTCCAATAGGTCCCATTGGAAGGTCCTCGCATGGAACCTGCCGAAGGGGATGGCCTCGTATGAAGCCACCATCTTCCCCAGAACTTTTGTGCAATGATGCACTGAAACCTTTTTTGGCTTTAAAAGGCTCCTGACCAGGGCTATGAGCTCCTGAGCCTTCTCCACTGGAAGAAAAACTCTTTTTTGGTCTGTGTCTAGAATCAGGCCCAAAAAGGTCAGACGCGTTGCAGGTACTAGCTGGGATTTCGGTAAATTAAGAATCCAACCGTGCCTCTGCAACGTCTTCACGGACAGAGACACGCTATCCAGCAACTTCTCCCGAGATCTCGCCTTTATAAAGAGATCGTCCAAGTACGGGATAATCGTGACTCCCTGCTTGCGCAGGAGCACCATCATTTCCGCCATTACCTTGGTGAAAATTCTCGGGGCAGTGGAAAGACCAAACGGCAACGTCTGAAATTGGTAGTGACAATCCTGTACTGCAAATCTCAGAAACGCCTGGTGAGGGGGGAAAATCGGAACATGAAGGTACGCATCCTTTATGTCCAGGGACACCATCCAATCCCCTCCCTCCAGGCTGGCGATGACCATTCTGAGCGATTCCATCTTGAACTTGAACCTCTTCAAGTACAGGTTCAGGAAATTTAGATTTACAATGGGTCTGACCGAACCGTCCGGTTTCGGTACCACAAACAGTGATGAATAATAACCCTCTCCTTGCTGGAGATGAGGAACCTTGATTATCACCTGTTGAATGTACAATTTGTGAATTGCCGCTAACACTAGCTCCCTCTCTGACGGGGAAGCTGGCAGAGCCGATTTGAAAAACCGGCGAGGGGGCATGTCTTCGAATTCCAGTCTGTATCCCTGGGAAACAATCTCTATTGCCCAGGGATCCACCTGTGATTGAACCCAGACGTGGGGCTGAAAAGACAAAGACGTGCCCCCACTTGATCTGACACCCCCCCGGAAAGCCCCAGCGTCATGCTGTGGACATTGCGGAAGCAGTGGAGGACTTCTGCTCCTGGGAACTAGCTGAGTGTAGCCGTTTTCCCTTGCCTTTACCTCTGGCAACGAAGGACGATCCACGTACCTTCTTATTTTTATTGAAACGAAAGGACTGCATTTGATAATGCGGCACCTTCTTAGAATGCTGCTGGGGAACATAAGGTAAAAAATTCGATTTACCAGCCATAGCAGTAGAGACTAGGTCCGAGAGGCCTTCTCCAAACAACTCCTCCCCCTTGTACGGCAATGACTCCATATGCCGCTTCGAGTCGGCGTCTCCCGTCCACTGTCGGGTCCACAAGAGCTGCCTAGCAGAAATAGACGGGTGGTCTTCTGTATGCCGAATGTCGGGATCCCGGCGCACAGTATACCGGCGCCGGAATCCCGACACCCGGCATACCGACAAGTATTCTCCCTCGTGGGGGTCCACGACCCCCCTGGTTGGAGAACAAAATAGTGTGGCGCGCGTAGCGCGCCACCGTGCCCATATCATGGCGAGCGCAGCGAGCCCGCAAGGGGCTCCTTTGCACTCGCCACGCTGACGGTATGCCGGCGGTCGGCCTCCCGGCGCCGGGAGCCCGAGCGCCGGCATACCATACTACACCCAAATAGACATAGCGTTTATTCTAGAGCTTAGTAAACAAATGTCTCTCTGAGCATCCCTCATATACAAGGCAGCATCTCTGATATGCTCCATGGTCATTTGGATGGTATCCCTATCTAAGGTGTCAATCTCCGTAGATAAGGAGTCTGCCCATGCCACGACAGCACTACAAACCCAGGCCGACGCCATGGCCGGCCTAACTATAGTTCCTGAATGTGTGTAAATGTGCTTCATGGTAATTTCCTGCTTGCGATCAGCAGGATCCTTGAGGGAAGCAGTACCCGGAGAAGGCAGTGCCACCTTCTTGGATAAGCGTGTCAGCGCCTTGTCTACTTTAGGCGCAGATTCCCATCGTATCCGATCCTTCTGTGGAAAGGGATACGCCATGAGAATCCTTTTCGGAACCTGTAGTCTCCAATCTGGAGATTCCCAAGCCTTTTCGCATAATTCGCTTAGCTCAAATGAGGACGGAAACGTGACCTCAGGCCTTTTCCCTTTATACATGTGAACCCTCCGTGATATGCAAAACCTCCTTTATGGCAATAATCATGTACCTAATACCTTTTTCCACCTTCGGCTGTAATTTTGCATCCTCATAGTCGACACTAGAGTCAGTATCTGTGTCGGTATCTGTGTCAGCGACCTGGGATATGGGGCGCTTTTGAGACCCTGAAGGTCCTGGCTCCCTAGGGACAGGCACGGCCTGGCTACCTGACTGATCCCTAGCTTCAGCCTTGTCTAATCTTTTATGCAGCAGATTTACATTTGCATTCAAGACATTTAGCATATCCACCCAGTCTGGTGTCGGCGTTGCCGACGGCGACCTGACATTCAAGCACTCCCCCTCCACATTTAGCGAGCCTTCCTCATTAAACATCTCGACACACCCGTACCGACACACTGCACACACCCAGGGAAACTTTTTCTGAAGACAGTATCCCCTGAAAGGCCCTTTGGAGACACAGAGAGAGAGTATGCCAGCACACACCCCAGCGCAACAACCTGGAGACCAACACAGAATGTTTTTCCCCAGTAGCGCTGTATTATATTGTATCCGCCAATTATGTGCCCCCCCCCCCCTCTCTTTTTAAACCCCCTTCACCGTGTGTAAGCAGGGGAGAGTCCGGGGAGCTTCCTCTCAGCGTTCTGTGGAGAGAGAAATGGCGCTGGTGAGTGCTGAGGGAGAAGCCCCGCCCCCTCGACGGCGGGCTTCTATCCCGCTCAAAATCGTGAAAAAATGGCGGGGGCTCAATTATATACATGTACAGTGCCCAGCTGTACATGTATATACCTATGTGCCATCCAAGAGGTGTTACTATTGCTGCCCAGGGCGCCCCCCCCCCTGCGCCCTGCACCCATACAGTGACCGGAGTGTGTGAGGTGATGTGGAGCAATGACGCACAGCTGCAGTGCTGTGCGTTACCTCTGTGAAGCTGAAGGCTTCTGCCGCCTGAGACGTCTTCTTGCTTCTGCTCTTCTGGCTCTGTGAGGAGAACGGCGGCGCGGCTCCGGGGGTGGACGCCCAGGACGAACCTGTGTTCACCCCCTCTGAAGCTAATGGTGTTCAGTAGCCGAGGCAGCAGATCCTATCAGTTAAGTAGGTCTGCCCCTCTCTCCTCAGTCCCTCGATGCAGGGAGCCTGTTGCCAGCAGTGCTCCCTGTAAAAAAGTGAAAATCCAAAACAAAAATGCTTTCTGTAGCAAAGAACTCAAGAGAGCTCCCTGCAGTGCGCCCTTCATCCTCTGGGCACAGGATCTAACTGAGGTCTAGAGGAGGGACATAGAGGGAGGAGCCAGTGCACACCCAGAATCCAAAGCTTTCTTAAAGTGCCCTATCTCCTGCGGAGCCCGACTATTCCCCATGGTCCTTACGGAGTCCCCAGCATCCACTAGGACGTTAGAGAAAAAGGGGGGAATTCAGACCTGATTGCTAGGGTGCGTTTTTTGCATCCCTGCGATCAGGTAGTCGCTGCTTAAAGGGGAAGGGTACTAGCTGTGTGCAGGTGTGCGATCGCATGTGTTGCAGAACTGCACAAACATAAGTTTGTACAGTCTCTGCTCAGCCCAGGAGTTACTTTGCCGCTGCGATGATCGGGGCCGGAGCTGACGTCAGAAACCCTCCCTCCAAATGCCTGGTCCCTCCTGCGATTTTCCGGACACTCCTTAAAAATGGTCAGTTGCCACCCACAAACGCCCTCTTCCTGTCAATCTCCTTGCAGTCGCCGGTGCGTTCGGATTTTTCGCACCATCCTGGCGCTCCCCGTTCCTGCGGTCCGTCGCGCCTGGGCATTGCTGTGCATAAGTATGTGCAGTTCAGACCTGATCGCAGCCTGTGGGAAAACGCACAGCAGCGATCAGGACTGAATTACCCCCAAAGATTGGAATGTGGGTGTGTATTATTATTTTTTTTACAGATGCACTACAGGTCCCAGTGGACCTGGAAGCCATTTAAATTGGGCATTGCGGAGTTAGCTGTGACCAGTAGTGCTTAAAGTATAGAAAAATTATAGTTTTCTTTTTCAGCAATATTTAGTAACCCCATGCCCACAACCCAGGGTGTAGGGAATGCCCCTAGTACTATCAGCACAGGGCTGGTTTCCTTAGGAGAAAAACCAGCCCCATTTCCCTAGAGGTCCATTTCCCCAAGGATCTGTGCAATACTTCTAAATATCATAGTTTGTGGCTGCAGTATTAGGGTTTAGAAGCCGATGGACATTGACGTGGTTTCACTGGATATCACTAAAACCTGCACTGTTATAGGACCTACACGCTGGGTGATCTGACTGCAAGATATGAACGATCTCGTTCATTAATGAACGAGATAACGTTCATACCGTGCAGTGTGGAGGCAACAGCAATGAACGATGCGCGGCCCCGTCGGCTGGTGCCCCGTCGGCTGTGCATGCAGGCCAATATGGACGATCTTGTCCATATTTGCCTGCACTTCTATGGAGCCGACTGACGGGGGGAGTGAAGAAACTTCACTCCCCCCGTCACTACCCCCTCCCCTTGCCGCCGAGTCGCCCGTCGGCCGTATCCGCCGTCGGGCAGCTCGGCGGCGGATCGGTCAATGTGTAGGGCCTTTTAGTGTGCCTTGAGGACGGAGGTTGGGAATGCCTGGTCTAGATCTTGGGAGATTTATATACCAGCAGGGAGTGGAGTGCTCAGAACGACCAGGTGTTAACCCAGAATGTAATCCCATAGAGCACAGGTGCTCATACTCGGTCGTCAGGACCCCACACTATGAATGTTTTCCAGGTGTCCTCACAGAATCATTAGTGAAATACTTTGCTCCATCTGTCGATCTTTGAAAATGGGTCAGTGAGTAATGAATACACCCGTGCACCAGCTAGGTGAGCTGGAAAACGTGAATTGTGTGGGGTCCTGAGCAGGGGCTCTGGAATGTTTTGAGGTTGGGGGGCGTAGTAAAAATTTCATTTTGGCGCTCCCCCCCAAACCTCCCCACCCCTCCCAGTGCGGGTGAGCGGCGCTTACCTCCGGCCGACTCCTGCTGTAAAATCAATGTGCTGCCGCAGCCTGCTATGCCCCATGTCCTCCTAGCCGGCTCTTCACTGATGCATTACTGGGTGGAGGTGGGGATGTCCCAGCAGGCTTAGCATGGCCACGCCTCCCTGAGCCTGCTGGGACATTCCGCCACATTATTACTGGCAATACCTATAATCATGGGGGACACACACAGTCACACACTGACTGGGGAGTTCTCTGCATACCCTGCACAGGGCAGGATAACGGTGCTGTGTGTGCTATTACACTCACACATGGGCCTCTGCCAAGGAAGCAAGAGATGGGAGCCGGACACAGGGGATGCCTCCTAGCAGAACAGCCAGCCTTCCGCCACCGACTTACCTCACTCATATGCTCACTCACCTCGGCCTGTTTCCTGGCACCATTATCCAGGCTCAATAGGGTGGGGTGCTCTGCCAACATGTCCGCAGCGCCTCCACTAAACGCGCCACGTGGGGAGAGTGCAGCCGGGAAGCTCTCACCAGAGCTCAAGGATGTGGAGCTCCTCAGACTCCTGCTGCAGCCGCTACCATGAAGAACTGGCTGCTGCCATTAGCAGCAGCTGAAACAGCAGCGCAGCAATCTTAGTAATAAAATGTAAAAAAAAAATGCAGAACTGACGGGAGCACGTGCCCCCTCCCCTTAAATCCACTAGTGCGCAAACAGATGGGGGGGGGGGGGGGGGCAAGCTTTGTGAATTCAGAATTACAGGGGTAGCCGGACATATTCAGCAGCTGCATATGCGCAGAACGAATGCCGCCGGATCAGAGCCGAACTCCATTCACGGTGGCGGGCCACATTCAGTTGTTTAGTAGAATAGTAGATGCGGGCCACAAAAATAAGATTTTACACTTACCGGTAAATCTATTTCTCGTAGTCCGTAGAGGATGCTGGGACTCCGTAAGGACCATGGGGAATAGACGGGCTCCGCAGGAGACATGGGCACTTTAAGAAAGACTTTAGACTCTGGGTGTGCACTGGCTCCTCCATCAATGCCCCTCCTCCAGACCTCAGTTAGAGAAACTGTGCCCAGAGGAGATGGACAGTACGAGGAAAGGATTTTTGTTAATCCAAGGGCAAGATTCATACCAGCCACACCGTATAACTTGTGATAAACTACCCAGTTAACAGTATGAACAAACAACAAACCGATGAACTATAATATAACCCTTATGTAAGCAATAACTATATACAAGTCTTGCAGAAGAAGTCCGCACTTGGGACGGGCGCCCAGCATCCTCTACGGACTACGAGAAATAGATTTACCGGTAAGTGTAAAATCTTATTTTCTCTAACGTCCTAGAGGATGCTGGGACTCCGTAAGGACCATGGGGATTATACCAAAGCTCCCAAACGGGCGGGAGAGTGCGGATGACTCTGCAGCACCAATTGAGCAAACAGGAGGTCCTCCTCAGCTAGGGTATCAAACTTATAGAACCTTGCAAAGGTGTTTGATCCCGACCAAGTAGCTGCTCGGCACAACTGTAATGCCGAGGCCCCTCGGGCAGTCGCCCAAGAAGAGCCCACCTTCCTAGTGGAATGGGCCTTAAGCGATTTTGGCAATGGCAATCCTGCCGAAGAATGTGCTTGCTGAATCGTGTTACAGATCCAGCGAGCAATAGTCTGCTTTGAAGCAGGTGCGCCAACCTTATTGGCTGCATACAGGATAAACAGCGCCTCTGTCTTCCTGACCCTAGCTGTTCTGGCCACATAAATCTTCAAAGCCCTGACCACATCAAGTGGCTCGGAATCATCCGTAGCCACAGGCACGACAATAGGTTGGTTCATATGAAAAGATGAGACCACTTTAGGCAGGAATTGAGGCCGAGTTCTCAATTCTGCCCTATTCACGTGAAAAACCAGATAGGGACTTTTATATGACAAAGCCGCTAATTCCGAAACACGCCTTGCAGAAGCTAAGGCCAACAACATGACCACCTTCCAAGTGAGATATTTCAACTCCACTGTTTTGAGTGGTTCAAACCAAGGTGACTTGAGGAAACTTAATACCACGTTAAGATCCCAAGGCGCCACCGGAGGTATAAAAGGAGGCTGAATATGCAGCACTCCCTTCACAAATGTCTGTACTTCAGGAAGAGAAGCCAATTCTTTTTGAAAGAAAATGGACAAGGCCGAAATTTGAACCTTTATGGATCCTAATTTTAAGCCCAAATTCACTCCTGTTTGAAGGAAGTGAAGTAGACGGCCCAAATGGAACTCCTCCGTAGGAGCAGTCCTTGCCTCACACCAAGAAACATATTTTCGCCATATGCGGTGATAATGTTTCGAAGTCACGTCCTTCCTAGCCTTAATCAGGGTAGGAATGACCTCCTTCGGAATACCTTTTTCCGCTAGGATCCGGCGTTCAACCGCCATGCCGTCAAACGCAGCCGCGGTAAGTCTGGGAACAGACAGGGCCCCTATTGCAGCAGGTCCTGCGTTAGAGGAAGAGGCCACGGATCTTCTGTGAGCACTCTTGCAGATCCGGATACCAAGTCCTTCGTGGCCAATCTGGAACAATGAGGATTGTTCTCACTCTTCTTTGCCTTATTATTCTCAACACCTTGGGTATGAGAGGCAAAGGAGGGAACACATAGACCGATCTGAACACCCATGGTGTCACCAGAGCGTCTACAGCTACCGCCTGAGGGTCTCTTGACCTGGCGCAATATCGCTTTAGCTTTTTGTTGAGACGGGACGCCATCATGTCTATCTGAGGCAGTCCCCACCGACCCGCGATCTGTGCGAAGACTTCGTGATGAAGTCCCCACTCTGATGTAGGCCGTTGTAAATGGCCCTCAACTCCAGGACGTTGATGTGGAGACAAGTCTCTAGACTTGACCAGAGACCTTGGAAATTTCTTCCCAGTGTGACTGCTCCCCAACCTCGGAGGCTTGCGTCCGTGGTCACCAGGATCCAGTCCTGAATGCCGAACCTGCGGCCTTCCAGGAGGTGAGCACTGTGCAGCCACCACAGGAGAGATATCCTGGCTCTGGGAGACAGGGTGATCCTTTGATGCATTTGTAAATGAGACCCGGGCCATTTGTCCAGTAGGTCCCATTGAAAAGTCCTCGCATGGAACCTGCCGAAGGGGATGGCCTCGTACGATGCCACCATCTTTCCCAGGACACGTGTGCAGTGAAGCACTGAAACCTTTTTTGGCTTTAATAGGTTCCTGACCAGAGCTATGAGCTCCTGAGCCTTTTCCATCGGAAGAAAAACCTTTTTCTGTTCTGTGTCCAGAATCAGGCCCAAAAAGGTCAGACACGTTGTAGGAACCAGCTGGGACTTCAGAATATTGAGAATCCAGCCGTGCCCCTGCAACATCCTCACCGACAGCGACACGCTGTCCAGCAACTTCTCCCGAGATCTCGCCTTTATGAGGAGATCGTCCAAGTATGGGATAATTGTGACACCCTGCTTGCGCAGGAGCACCATCATTTCCGCCATTACCTTGGTGAAAATTCTCGGGGCTGTGAAAAGCCCAAACGGCAACGTCTGAAATTTGTAATGACAGTTCTGTACTGCAAATCTCAGGAACGCCTGGTGAGGAGGGAAAATCGGAACATGAAGGTATGCATCCTTTATGTCCAGGGACACCATCCATTCCCCCCCTCCAGGCTGGCGATGACCGCTCTGAGCGATTCCATCTTGAACTTGAACTTTTTCAAGTACAAGTTCAGGGATTTTAGATTCAAAATGGGCCTGACCGAACCGTCCGGTTTCGGGACCACAAACAGGGTTGAGTAATACCCCTTTCCTTGCTGGAGAAGAGGAACTTTGACTATCCCCTGTTGAAGATACAATTTTTGAATTGCAGTCAACACTAACTCCCTCTCTGACGGGGAAGCTGGCAGAGCAGATTTGAAAAACCGGCGAGGAGGCACGTCTTCGAATTCCAGCCTGTATCCCTGAGAAACAATCTCTATAGCCCAGGGATCCACCTGTGCGTGAACCCGGACCTGGCTGAAAAATCGAAGACGTGCCCCCACTTGAGCTGACTCCCCCTGGGAAGCCCCAGCGTCATGCGGTGGACTTTGCAGATGTAGGGGAGGACTTCTGCTCCTGGGAACTAGCTGCATGCAGCTTTTTTCCCTTGCCTTTTCCTCTGGCAAGGAAGGAAGATCCCCGAACCTTCTTGCTTTTATTGGAACGAAAGGACGGCATTTGATAATGAGGTGCCTTTTTAGTATGCTGCGGGGGGACATAAGGTAATAAATTCGATTTACCGGCCGTAGCAGTAGAGACAAGGTCCGAGAGGCCTTCTCCAAACAACTCCTCCCCCTTGTAAGGCAACGACTCCATATGCCGCTTTGAGTCGGCATCCCCCGTCCACTGTCGGGTCCACAGGAGTCGCCTAGCAGAAATAGACATAGCATTTATTCTGGAGCTTAGTAAACAAATGTCTCTTTGAGAATCCCTCATATATAAAGCAGCATCTTTGATATGCTCTAGGGCAGGGGTGTCCAACCTTTCACCTTCCCTGGGCCACATTAGAAGATGAAAATTTGTTTTGGGCCACAAATAAAATAAAATAACAGTAACGATACCTGATCATCCAAAAAAACCATAGAAAACATAGTTAACATATTAAACTTACTTGTAGCTGTGCCCCTGTAGCTGCGTCCCTTGTAGTTGTGCCCCTGTAGCTGCGCCCCTTGTAGCTGCGCCCCTTGTAGCTGCACCCCTTGTAGTTGTGCCCCTTGTAGTTGTGCCCCTTGTAGTTGTGCCCCTGTAGCTGTGCCCCTGTAGCTGCCCCCTTGTACTGTGCCCCTTGTAGCTGCGTCCCTTGTAGCTGTGCCCCTGTAGCTGCGTCCCTTGTAGCTGTGCCACTATAGCTGCCCCCTTGTAGCTGCCCCCTTGTAGTTGTGCCCCTTGTAGCTGTGCCCCTTGTACTGTGCCCCTTGTAGTTGTGCCCCTGTAGCTGCCCCCTTGTACTGTGCCCCTTGTAGCTGCCCCCTTGTACTGTGCCCCTTGTAGCTGCCCCCTTGTACTGTGCCCCTTGTAGCTGCCCCCTTGTACTGTGCCCCTTGTAGCTGCCCCCTTGTACTGTGCCCCTTGTAGCTGCCCCCTTGTAGCTGCCCCCTTGTACTGTGCCCCTTGTAGTTGTGCCCCTTGTAGCTGCCCCCTTGTAGTTGTGCCCCTTGTAGCTGCCACCTTGTACTGTGCCCCTTGTAGTTGTGCCCCTTGTAGTTGTGCCCCTTGTAGCTGCCACCTTGTACTGTGCCCCTTGTAGTTGTGCCCCTTGTAGTTGTGCCCCTTGTAGTTGTGCCCCTGTAGCTGCCACCTTGTACTGTGCCCCTTGTAGTTGTGCCCCTTGTAGTTGTGCCCCTTGTAGTTGTGCCCCTGTAGCTGCCCCCTTGTACTGTGCCCCTTGTAGTTGCGCCCCTTGTAGTTGTGCCCCTGTAGTTGTGCCCCTTGTAGCTGTGCCCTTGTAGCTGTGCCCTTGTAGCTGTGCCCTTGTAGATGTGCCCCTTGTAGCTGTGCCACTATAGCTGTGCCCCTTGTAGCTGCGTCCCTTGTAGTTGTGCCCCTGTAGCTGCGCCCCTTGTAGCTGTGCCACTATAGCTGCGCCCCTTGTACTGTGCCCCTTGTAGTTGTGCCCCTGTAGCTGTGCCCCTTGTACTGTGCCCCTTCTAGTTGTGCCCCTTGTAGTTGTGGCCCTGTAGCTGCCCCCTTGTACTGTGCCCCTTGTAGCTGCCCCCTTGTACTGTGCCCCTTGTAGTTGTGGCCCTGTAGCTGCCCCCTTGTACTATGCCCCTTGTAGTTGTGGCCCTGTAGCTGCCCCCTTGTACTGTGCCCCTTGTAGTTGTGGCCCTGTAGCTGCCCCCTTGTACTGTGCCCCTTGTAGCTGCGCCCTTGTACTGTGCCCCTTGTAGCTGTAAAAAAAAACACACACACGCACAAACACATACTTACCGCTCCTGCAGCGCTGCCTCCGTCTCCGTCCGCCGCTCCACGTGTTCTTGTACAACCAACTTCTCCCCTGGGCTCCTCTACTCTCGCGCTGCTCAGTCACGTGTGCCGCTATGCAGCAGAGGAGGGCTACACTGTGACTGACAGCGGAGAGGGCGTGAGCTGGTGCTGGTCCCAGCAGCAGCAATCCAATCAGGATGTGCTGACAGCCTGCTGGGGCTGGCTCAGCCTCACATGTGGTGTCCGTACTCCGGTAAAAAAAAACCTCTGCTGCAGTGCTGCTCCTGGGCCGCATTACTAGCCGACTTGGGCCGCATGCGGCCCGCGGGCCGCGGGTTGGACAAGCCTGCTCTAGGGTCATTAGAATGGTATCCTTATCTAGGGTGTCAAGTTCAGTAGATAAGGAATCTGCCCATGCTGCGACAGCACTACACACCCAGGCCGATGCCATAGCCGGTCTAACGATAGTACCGGAATGTGTGTAAATGTGCTTCATGGTTACCTCCTGCTTACGATCAACAGGATCCTTGAGGGAAGCTGTATCCTGAGAAGGCAGTGCCACCTTCTTGGATAAGCGTGTCAGCGCCTTGTCTACCTTCGGCGAAGATTCCCATTGTATCCTGTCCTTTTGTGGAAAGGGATACGCCATAAGAATCCTTTTGGGAACTTGTAGTCTCCTATCTGGAGATTCCCAAGCCTTTTTGCACAAGTTGCTTAGTTCAAATGAGGACGGAAAAGTGACCTCAGGCTTTTTCCCTTTATACATGTGTACCCTCGTGTCAGGGATATGCAAAACTTCTTTAATGGCAATAATCATGTAACGAATACATTTCGCCACCTTTGGCTGTAATTTTACATCCTCATAGTCGACACTAGAGTCAGTATCTGTGTCAGTGATCTGGGATATGGTGCATTTTTGAGACCCCGAAGGTCCTGGTGCCACAGGGACAGGCATGGTCTGACTACCTGACTGATCCCTAGCTTCAGCCTTGTCTAATCGTTTATGCAGTAAATTTACATTTGCATTCAAGACATTCCACATATCCACACAGTCCGGTGTCTGCGGTGCCGACGGCGACCTGACCATCATGCACTCCCCCTCCTCCTTAGGTGAGCCTTCCTCGTCAAACATGTCGACACACACGTACCGACACACTTCACACACACAGGCAATCTCTTTTCTGAAGACAGGTTCCCCCTGAGGCCCCTTGGAGAGACAGAGAGAGAGTATGCCAGCACACACCTCAGCGCTATATAACCCTGGAGAAAAACACAGATTGTTTACCCAGTAGCGCTGCTTAATGTATAAACGCCAATAATGTGCCCCCCCCCCCCTCTACTTTAAAACCCCCTTTCACCGTGTGTCAAGCAGGGGAGAGTCCGGGGAGCTTCCTCTCAGCGGTGCTGTGGAGAGAAAATGGCGCTGGTGAGTGCTGAGGGAGAAGCCCCGTCCCCTCGGCGGTGGGCTTCTGTCCCGCTCAAACTTACTAAAAAATGTCGGGGGCTCTTTTATATACATGTACAGTGCCCACCTGTACATGTATATATACTTTTGCCATAGGAGAGGTGTTTTATTGCTGCCCAGGGCGCTCCCCCTGCGCCCTGCACCCTTACAGTGACCGGAGTGTGTGAGGTGTATGGGAGCAATGACGCACAGCTGCGGTGCTGTGCGTTACCTCAGTGAAGCACCGAAGGCTTCTGCCGCCTGAGACGTCTTCTGTTTTCGTTTCTTCTGGCTCTGTGAGGAGAACGGCGGCGCGGCTCTGGGGTGAACGCCCAGGACGAACCTGTGTTCACTCCCTCTGGAGCTAATGGTGTCCAGTAGCCGAGGAAGCAGAGCCTATAATTTAAGTAGGTCTGCTCCTCTCTCCTCAGTCCCTCGATGCAGGGAGCCTGTTGCCAGCAGTGCTCCCTGAAAAAGAGAAAAAATCCTAACAAAAATGCTTTCTAAGCAGGAAACTCAGGAGAGCTCCCTGCAGTGCACCCATTCTCCTCTGGGCACAGTCTAAAACTGAGGTCTGGAGGAGGGGCATAGAGGGAGGAGCCAGTGCACACCCAGAGTCTAAAGTCTTTCTTAAAGTGCCCATGTCTCCTGCAGAGCCCGTCTATTCCCCATGGTCCTTACGGAGTCCCAGCATCCTCTAGGACGTTAGAGAAAGCATATGTTTGGGGACGCATGCGGCCCGTGAACCGCGAGTTTGACACATCACACCAATGATTCCCATGCAAGCTGATGAGCCTCAAGATGAATAGGTGAAAACTGTGTCAAGACGTGTAAAGCTTGTACGGACTTTTCCTAATCAACTCACAGCAAATAAGGTGTTTCTGCAAAGGGTTAATTAAAAAAGGAACAAATATTATTATGTTTTATAGCAACTAAGAAATATTTTTATACATAGTTGTTTTTTAATGTGACATGGAAAATTATTTTTGTGTAGCTCAGTGGGAAATATTCATGATAAAAGCCGGTTCCATTCTCTGATGACTGAAAACAAAATCCTAAAAACATTGAAGTGGGCGAATAGTATACGTATAATAGCCACTTTATGTAGGCATTAAGGAGCAGCAGCCTGTTGCTCTCAGCGTGTTACTTTATTAAGTCGTCACTTAGCGCACTCACCAAGTCACTCATTGTTACTAAGCAAAAACTGGGAAAAAAGTTTTCCACCCACATGAAAAATATCAGACAAATGTTTCCATGCTTGCATTTGTACAGCAATGATTCTCAAACTCGGCCCTCAGGCAACAGACAGTTCATGTTTTCCAAGTCACCCAACAGGAACACAGGTGTATTCATTGCTCATTGACACATTTTAATAGATCCACAGGTAATTACTTCACTTGTGATTCCGTGAGGAGACCTGGGAAACATGCACTGTTTGGGGTCTTGAGGACCAAGGAGGTAATTCAGACCTGATCGCCAGGGTGCGTTTTTTGCAGCTGTGCAGGTTTGCAAACACTTTTGTAGGAGACCTGCACAAACAGCAGTATGTGCAGCCTCTGCACTGCCCAGGACTTACTCAGCCACTGCGATGTAATGCTGCTGATCGGGGCCGAAGCTGACGTCAGACACTTTCCCTCAAAACTCCTGGTCCCTCCTGTGTTTCTCCGGACACTCCTATAAAACGGTCAGTTGCCACCCACAAATGGGCACTTCCTGTCAATCACCTTGCGTTCGCCCATGTGATCGCTTTTTTCACACCATCCCGTCGCTGGGCACCGATGCCCGGTGCAATCAACAGACGCGCCGGCGCATTGCGGTGCATACGCAGTTCAGATCTGATCACATGCTGTGTGGAAATGCAGCGGCGATCAGGTCTGAATTACCCCCCAACTCTGAGAACCTGTGCTATATAGCAAGGAATTAAAAAGTGAAAGGAACCACTGGAAAATACAGAAGATTTGGTTACAGAATTCATAAATCACTGGTTACCTGCAACTGTTTTTTTTTCCCTCTTCCACCCCACTGTGTGCTTTTCCTGTAATGTTTACCTCCACTGATTACACACCCAGCCATTGCGCCCTACATACAGGGTACATCATACTACTACACACGTCGGTTTTCCCATACAGGCATTTGGCCCTTGTATGGCTCACCTCCCACAGTGTAACCTTCGAAGTGCGCCCACCATGGCTGCCTCATCTGGTACGCTTGTGGATGGGATGAAAAATACATAGACGTAGTGGTTTTGTTGGAACCCTACTCTGAACTTTTGGACTCTGCAATCTCACCATTTTATGTCATCTCTTCTAGGGGTAGACTATTCCACCATGGGTACTCCTACGCAGTGCACCCAAGATGGCTGCCCCACCTAGTACCTTGTAAGGGTGAGATAGTGGAATAACAACCCTTGGAAATTATTATATAAAATGCCTACACCAATAATGCATTATACTTTCTGTGTGCTTAAGGTTTTCCTTTTTGTCTGTGTGGCTTATCTATTACTGTATTACTTAAATCTTCTGTATTATGTGTATTGTTTTTGATGTCTGTAAAGCGCATTGAGTCCTGTTGGAGAAAGAGCGCTATATAAATAAAATTATTATTATTATTATTATTATTATTATTATTATTATATCAGCCAAACCAATTAAAGCAATTAACTGACCAGTAACAGTATGAGTTATTGAACAATTGCCTTCTGTCAGGAATAACCTGTCAGTGATGCTCTGCAACAACAGATATTTATTTATTTATTTATTAACAGTTTCTTATATAGCGCAGCATATTCCGTTGCGCTTTACAATTAGAACAACAGTAATAGAACAAAACTGGGTAAAAACAAACATATAGAGGTAGGAAGGCCCTGCTCGCAAGCTTACAATCTATAGGGAAATAGGCATAGATACACAAGGATTGATGCTACCTATTGCATAATGGTCCACCAGATTGCTAGGTTCTTAATGGGTTGTATGATGATACCCCACAAAGTTGGCCAAGTGTCAGGAGGGTGTGAGACTAAAGAAAGACAAGATATGTGATGTTATGAATAATCTACAGAGGATGTAATTAGATAGGGAAGCACTGAAGGTTATGTGGGTGGGTCTGGAATTTGATAGGCTTGTCTGAAGAGGTGAGTTTTCAGGGAACATTTAAAAGTTTGGAGACTAGAGGCAAGTCTTACTGTGCGTGGGAGGGCATTCCACAGAGTGGGTGAAGCCCGGATAAAGTCCTGTAATTTTGAGTGTGAACAAGTAATGCGTGTGGATGAGAGACGTAGATCTTGTGCAGAGCGGAGAGGTCGGGTAGGGAGATATTTTGAGATGAGTGAAGAGATGTATGTTGGTGCAGTTTGGTTAATAGCCTTGTATGTGAGTAAAAGTATTTTATATTTAATACGGTAGAATACCGGTAACCAATGGAGGGACTGATAAAGCGGATCTGCAGACGATGAACGTCTGGCAAGGAAGATTAGCCTCGCAGCTGCATTCAAAATGGATTGTAGTGGTGAGAGCCTATGTTTGGGAAGACCGGTCAGGAGACTATTACAATAATCAATGCGGGAGATAATGAGAGCATGGATTAGAGTTTTTGCTGTGTCTTGTGTAAGATATGGTCGTATTTTGGATATGTTTCTTAGATGTATGTAACATGATCTTGAGACAGATTGAATGTGGGTAACAAAGGACAGTTCAGAGCCAAGAATGACATCTAGGCAGCGAGCTTGTGGGGTAGGGATGATTGCCGAGTTCTCAACAGTGATAGAGATATCAGGTTGGAAACTACTATTGGCTGGTGGAAATATAATTAATTCTGTTTTGGAAATATTAAGTTTGAGGTGGCGTGATGTCATCCAAGATGAAATGGCAGAAAGGCATTCAGTGACCCGGCCCAATACAGGGAGGATAGGTAGATTTGAGTATCATCCGCATACAGATGGTACTGAAATACGAAAGAGTTGATTAGTTTGCCAAGAGATAGGACTACCACATATTCAGTATGTTTTTCAGCAAGATTTATCAGGTGGCTGAAACTCTATAAACCGTTGCTCCCTTTTTCCACTGCCCTGAAGACTATAGTATTAGTCAAGTTGTGATTATGAGAACTAGAGTGAACAAGACTACAATTAATCACAGGCTGCTTCTCGATGGTCACTATAACAGCAACCACAACCCAATTGCTATTGGGACCTTGAAACTGGCAATGGATGTCAGAGTAATGGAAACCATGAAGGGTCAATTACGAACCTGAAAAGTTTGCCCCCTTGGCACAAATGCCATTTTCTGACATCCTGGGCATATGTTGTATACAGATATGATTGTCTAGACAATGGTGTACAGTATGTGGGAAATGCAAAAGTTTAATTGGAGAATGATAGGGGTACTAGGGGTCTATTTAGTAAGCTTTGGATGGAGATAAAGTACCAGCCAATCACTGTCGAACTGCATGTCACAGGCTGGGTTTGAGAAAATAGGATTTTAATACCTACCGGTAAATCCTTTTCTCTTAGTCCATAGAGGATGCTGGGGACACCATAAGCACTATGGGGTATAGACGGGATCCGCAGGAGACATGGGCACTTTAAGACTTTGAAAGGGTGTGAACTGGCTCCTCCCTCTATGCCCCTCCTCCAGACTCCAGTTATAGGAACTGTGCCCAGGGAGACGGACATTTTGAGGAAAAGGATTTATTGTTAAACTAAGGTGAGGTACATACCAGCTCACACCTCAAACACGCCGTACAACATGGCATTTAACAGAACTCCAGTTAACGGCATGAACAATTTCAGCAACAGGCTGACTATAACATAACACAACCTGTGCGTAAACATAACTAATAACTGCAGATAGAGTCCGCACTGGGACGGGCGCCCAGCATCCTCTACGGACTAAGAGAAAAGGATTTACCGGTAGGTATTAAAATCCTATTTTCTCATACGTCCTAGAGGATGCTGGGGACACCATAAGAACCATGGGGTTTATACCAAAGCTCCAGAATGGGCGGGAGAGTGTGGATGACTCTGCAGCACCGATTGACCAAACATGAGGTCCTCATCAGCCAGGGTATCAAACTTGTACCCGACCAAGTAGCTGCTCGGCAGAGTTGCAATGCCAAGACCCCCCCGGGCAGCCGCCCAGGATGAGCCCACCTTTTTGGCAGAGTGGGCCTTCACTGATTTCGGTAACGGCAATCCAGCCATAGAATGAGCATGCTGAATCGTATTGCAGATCCAGCGCGCAATAGTCTGCTTGGAAGCAGGAGTCCCAATCTTGTTGGCTGTTTTCCTATGTTGAGCCGTTCTGGTGACATAAATCTTTAAAGCCCTGACAACATCGAGAGATTTTGACTCAGCGAAGGCGTCAGTAGCCACCGGTACCACAATAGGTTGGTTCATGTGGAACGATGAAACCACCTTTGGCAGAAAATGTTGACGAGTCCTCAACTCTGCTCTATCTTCATGGAAGATTAAATAAGGACTCTTGTGAGACAAAGCCGCTAACTCAGACACCCGCCTCGCGGATGCTAAGGCCAATAGCATAACCACTTTCCAAGTGAGGAATTTCAACTCTACCTTCTGTAAAGGTTCAAACCAATGTGATTGAAGGAAATGTAACACCACGTTAAGATCCCATGGTGCCACTGGGGGCACAAATGGAGGTTGGATGTGCAAAACACCTTTCACGAAAGTCTGAACTTCTGGAAGGGAGGCCAATTGTTTTTGAAAGAAAACCGACAAGGCCGAAATTTGTACTTTAACCGAGCCTAACTTCAGGCCTGCATCCACACCTGCTTGCAGAAAATGGAGAAGACGCCCTAGCTGAAATTCTTCAGTAGGAGCCTTCTTGGATTCACACCAAAACACATATTTTTCTCCAAATACGGTGATAATGTTTCGCCATTACTCCTTTTCTAGCCTGAAGAAGAGTGGGAATGACTTCACCGTGAATACCCTTTCGGGCTAGGATCCGGCGTTCAACCACCAAGCCGTCAAACGTAGCCACGGTATGTCGTGATATACGCACGGCCCCTGCAGTAACAGATCCTCTCGTAGAGGAAGAGGCCAGGGATCTCTTATGAGTAATTCCTGAAGATCTGGATACCAAGCTCTCCTTGGCCAGTCCGGAACAATGAGGATCGCCTGAACCTTTGTTCTTCTTATGATCTTTAGCACTTTTGGAATGAGTGGAAGCGGACGGAACACATACACCGACTGAAACACCCATGGTGTCACCAGCGCGTCCACTGCTATTGTTTGAGGGTCCCTCGACCTGGAACAATATCTCGGAAGTTTCTTGTTGAGGCAAGAAGCCATCATGTCTATTTGAGGAATTCCCCAAAGACTTGTCACTTCTGTGAAGACCTCTTGATGAAGACCCCACTCACCTGGATAGAGATCGTGTCTGCTGAGGAAGTCTGCTTCCCAGTTGTCCACTCCTGGAATGAAGATTGCTGACAGAGCGCTTGTATGTCTTTCCGCCCAGCGGAGCACTTTTGTGGCCTCTGTCATTGCCGCTCTGCTCTTTGTTCCGCCCTGGCGGTTTATGTGCGCTACTGCTGTTATATTGTCCGACTGGATTAGGATGGGCAGGTTGCGAAGAAGACATTCCGCTTGCAGAAGGCCGTTGTAAATGGCCCTTAACTCTAGAACGTTTATGTGTAGACAAACTTCCTGGCTTGACCATTTTCCCTGGAAAGTTTCCCACTGTGTGACTGCTCCCCAGCCTCGGAGACTCGCATCCGTGGTTATTAGGATCCAGTCCTGGATCCCGAACCTGCGTCCCTCTAGGACGTGAGAGCTGTTCAGCCACCACAGGAGTGAGATTCTGGTCTTGGAGGACAGGATTATTTTCCGGTGCATGTGCAGATGGGATCCGGACCACTTGTCCAATAGGTCCCACTGAAACACTCTGGCCTGGAATCTGCCAAACTGAATGGCCTCGTAGGCCGCCACCATCTTTCCCAGCAATCGAGTGCATTGACGGATTGATACTCTCGGTGGTCTCAGAATTTATTTTACCAAACTCTGAATTTCCAGAGCCTTCTCTTCTGGAAGAAAAACTCTCTGTAATTCTGTGTCCAGAATCATTCCCAAGAACGACAGTCGTTTCGTCGGATTCAACTACGACTTCGGCAAGTTTAGGAGCCAACCATGTTGTTGCAGAATTGTCCGGGAGAGCGCAATGTCCTGCACCAGCTTGTCTTTGGATCTCGCCTTTATCAGGAGATCGTCCAAGTAAGGGATAATTGTGACTCCTTGCATGCGAAGGAGAACCATCATTTCCGCCATTAACTTGGTGAAAATCCTCGGAGCTGTGACCAGCCCAAACAGCAACGTCTGAAATTGGTATTGACAATCCTGAATAGCAAACCTCAGGTAAGCCTGGTGCGGAGGATATATGGGGACATGTAAGTAGGCATCCTTTATGTCGACCGACACCATGAAATCCACTTCCTCCAGACTGGAGATCACTGCTCGGAGAGATTCCATCTTGAATTTGAATTTTCTTAGGTAAAGATTGAGGGATTTTAGGTTCATAATTGGTCTGACCGAGCCGTCCGGCTTCGAGACCACAAACAGGCTCGAATAAAAGCCTTCTCCCTGTTGTGAAGGAGGAACCCTGATAATGACTTGATTTAGACACAACTTTTGTATTGCATCGCATACTACCTCCCTGTTCGGAAGAGAAGCTGGTAGGGCCGATTTGAAAAATCGTCGAGGGAGAACGTCTTGAAACTCCAGTTTGTACCCCTTGGACACTATTTCTAAAACCCATGGGTCCAGGGCCGAATGAGCCCAGAACTGACTGAAGAGCTTGAGACGTGCCCCCACCGGTGCGGACTCCCGCAGAGGAGCCCCAGCGTCATGCGTGGATTTGGCAGAAGCCGGGGAGGACTTCTGCTCCTGGGAACCTGCCACGGCCAGAGATCTTTTACCTTTTCCTCTTCCTCTATTAGCAAGAAAGGAGTAACCTCGGCCTCTTTTGTATTTATTTGGCCGAAAGGACTGCATCTGTAATTGGTGAGCTTTCTTTTGTTGTGGAGGAACATAAGGCAAACAAGACGACTTACCCGCGGTAGCCTTAGATATCAGCGAGACCGTCACCAAACAAGACACCACCTTTATATGGGAGAGACTCCATAGCTTTCTTAGAGTCAGCATCAGCATTCCATTGATGAATCCACAATGCCCTCCTAGCTGCTACCGCCATGGCATTGGCTTTTGACCCCAAAAGGCCAATATCTCTCGCCGCTTCCTTTAGGTAGGTCGCAGTGTCTCTGATATAACCCAGTGTCAAAAGGACGCTATCCCTATCTAGGGTATCTATATCAGATGACAAGTTATCTGCCCATTTTTCGATAGCACTACTTACCCACGCAGATGCAACGGTTGGTCTGAGTAGTGTACCTGTGGTGACGTAAATGGATTTTAACGTATTTTCCTGTCTACGATCCGCAGGATCCTTAAGGGCTGCCGTGTCCGGCGACGGTAAAGCCACTTTTTTAGACAATCGTGATAGAGCCTTGTCCACAATGCGGGGTGACTCCCACTTTTCTCTATCCCCAGAGGGGAACGGATACGCCAACGGAATTCTTTTGGGAATCAGAAACTTTTTGTCAGGATTTTCCCACATTTTTTCAAAAAGGGTATTCAGTTCATGAGAGGGAGCAAACGTTACCTCAGGTTTCTTTCCCTTATACATACAGACCCTATTATCAGGAACAGTAGGGTCCTCAGTGATATGTAACACATCTTTTATTGCCACAATCATGTACTGAATGTTCTTTGCCAATTTTGGGTCTAATCTGGTATCACTACAGTCGACACTGGAGTCAGTGTCCGTGTCGGTATCTGTGTCTGCCAACTGAGCAAACGAACGTTTATGTGACCCCGAAGGGGTCTGGACCTGTGATAACACATCCTCCACAGACTTCTCCCATGCCTGGTTCTAAGACTCAGATTTATCTAATCTCTTATTAATAAGAGCCACATTAGCATTCAAAGCATTCAACACATTTATCCAATCAGGAGTCGGCGGTGCTGACAGAGTCACTCCCACAGCATTTCTGTCCCTAACACAGTCTCCTCCTGGGAAGAGCACTCCGTTTCAGACATGCCGACACACGTGTACCGACACCCACAGACACACTGGGCAAATAGGGGACGGACCCACAGTAAAGCCTGTCAGAGAAACACAGAGGGAGTTTGCCAGCTCACAACCCAGCGCTTATCCCGGTTCTGAAACTTCAATTTAATGCCTCAGACCTGCAGCGCGTTTATAATAACGTATTTTTGCACCAAATTAACTGTCCTCTCCCCCACGTTTTTGCACCGTTACTTGTACAGCAGTGGTGAGGAAGGACCAGCTTCTCTGCAGCTCTGTGAAGAGAAAATGGCGCTGATGAGAGCTGTGAGGCTAAGCCCCGCCCCCTTAATGGCGCGCTTTAGCCCCGCTATTTTTTAAAATAATAATACTGGCGGGGGTAAGGATATTGTGCCTAGGCACTCATATCACACTTTGCCAGTCTCATATGAGGCGTTTTATGCTGCCCAGGATGCCCCCGCGCCCTGCACCCTGTAGTGCCGCTGTGTGTGGGAGCATGGCGCGCAGCGCGATCGCTGTGCGGTACCTCAGAAGCCGTCACTGAAGTCTTCTATCTTCTTCTACTCACCTGTCTTCTGACTTCTGGCTCTGCAAGGGGGGTGACGGCGGGCTCTGGGAATGAACCCCTAGACGTATCTAGTGTTCCAAACCCTCAGGAGCTAGTGGTGTCCTGTAGCCAAGAAGCAGAGCCTTTAAACTCACTAGAAGTAGGTCTGACTTCTCTCCCCTAAGTCCCACGATGCAGGGAGACTGTTGCCAGCAACCCCCTGAAAATAAAAAACCTAACAAAGTCTTTTCAGGGAAACTCAGTAGAGCTCCTCAAAGTGCATCCAGTCTGCCTGGGCACAATTCTAAAACTGGAGTCTGGAGGAGGGGCATAGAGGGAGGAGCCAGTTCACACCCTTTCAAAGTCTTAAAGTGCCCATGTCTCCTGCGGATCCCATCTATACCCCATGGTTCTTATGGTGTCCACAGCATCCTCTAGGACGTATGAGAAATTACCGTTAGGAGCCAGTTGGCTGGTACTTTATCTCCATCCACTTTATCTCCGTCCAAGGATTAGTAAATAGACCCCTAAGAGTCGTAAATCAAACACACAAATGCCCCTCAAAAAGGCAGTTCCAATGTCCACTCAATCCCATGATTAAGACATCAATGATGTTTGAAGAAACAGAAGACAACATTTGCATTAGACGGGTGTGTTCCATAAGATGACACATCCAGCAGTATAAACTGTAATGGCAAGTGTGGACTTTCTCAGCTGAAATACTGTAGCGTTTGGTGCAGTGACTATCAGGTCTATTCATGAAGCAGTGAAAAGAGTGGAGAAATGAGCCAGTGCAGAAGTTGTCCATGGCAACCAGTGTTGAGGTAACATTTATAAAATGCATTCTATAAAGTTGTACATAGCAGCTGACTGGTTGCCATGGGCAACATCTCCACTGGCTCCCTTCTCCACACTTTTCACTGCTTCATGAATAGACCCCTATGACATTAGTCTTTATATGTCGTCAAACAGGTCTACCAAACAAGTCATTTACTAATAAAGTGCAAATGTGTAGTAAATATCAGTAATGAATCGCCATTGTTCAGTAGAACTTAAAGAAGCAAGTTAAACGGTATGCGTTCAGGATCCCGGCTGTTGGGATCCCAAAGACGATATTTCAACAGTCATGATCCCGAAGTAAGTATGAACTGCCGGATGAGGGGTGGGGTTTAGGTTTAGGCACACTCCGGGGGAGGGGGGGGGGGGGGGTTAGGGTTAGACTGCGGGGTGGGGGAGGATATGGTTAGCCTGCAGAGAGGAGAGGTTAGGCACCACGGGGGAGTGTTAGGGTTAGGCACTAAGGGGGAGGGTTAGGTTTAGGCTTGGGGAAGTGGGGTTAGGTTTAGGCACCCCCGGGAGGAGTTTAGGATTAGGCTGCAGAGTGAGAGGGTTGGGGTTAGGGGGTAGGGGAGGGTGGTTAGGGTACCCTGCACACCCTTGTCGGCATTGCTGCGATTGGGATGCCGGCGTTGGTATACTGAATGCCGGTATTTCATACTGAACCTGTTAAAATGGCCACTATGGAGCTGATGCAGAGTGGAAATCTAGCTGACCGTAACTGCTCCCGCATTACAACAAGTATATTACATGTATGCACAACTCCTTCAAAACGCCATCTCTGAACTTAGGGGTCTATTTACTAAGCCTTGGATGGAGATAAAGTGGACGGAGATAAAATACCAGCCAATCGGCTCCTAACTGCCATGTCACAGGCTGGGTTTTAAAATGACAGTTAGGAGCTGATTGGCTGGTACTTTATTGACGTCCATTTATCTCCATCCAAGGCTTAGTTAATAGACTCCTTCTGTTATAGCCCAGATACGCCCTATTAGTTGCACGTACAGTGCCTTTAGATGTGTACATGTTAAAACAATACGAAGCTTAAAATCCCAGTCCTTCCCAATATGTGTAGTTAGACCTCTGTTTAAAATGCTACAATCTATATGTATTTACATATTTCCCTAATAAGCAAAGTTTGGATATAAGAGTCATTGATACTCACACTTATCTTAGTGGCTCCTTTCTCAGGGGTCCCCGGGAGAGATTTCTGCTGTACAACAAAAAGAAAGACACAGCTATAACAATACTGACCAAGATATGATATATTGTCAGTAAGCAGGCCACATCTCTCCATTATCACTGGACACTGGCCTAGCATACATCTCTGGGGTCAATTAGCAGTGGCTGCAAATGACATAAATAACTTTCTATCTCCCTTCTCGAGCCATCATCTTGTATCCTCTCTATCTTAGTGCAGGCAAAAATTATCTGCTATTCTTTCCAATAGGGGTCGAGGGAAAGAGGTAATTCCAATGATAACAGTATTGGAATGTGACACAAAGACATAGTTGTAGAGAAAACATAAGAAAATAATAAGACATACACATCTATTTAGTTTTATCTGCATAGTTTAGCTTAGCATACACAGGTTTTAGATGATGTCTTTCTAACAAATGGCAAATACCAGTGCTTAAAGTGCTCCTAGAGAGGTGGTGGAACTCACCCATCCCCCCTCCACCACGTGCGGGTCTCAAAAAGAAAGGGCGTGGTCACCCAATAGTATCCCAAATTCAAATTATGCATGGTAGTACAATCTTATTAACATTACACCACACAGTAGTGCCCCTTATACACAAAGCCCACAGTAGTAGCAAACCAAATACGCATAATGCCCACAGCAATAGTGCCCCTTATACAATGCCCTCAGTAGTAGTGCCCCTTATGGCCCCAAGAATGATGCCCCTTATAAAGTGCCCCTATGCAATGCCCTCATTAGTAGTGCCTCCAGTAGTAATGCCCCCAGTGGTAATGCCCCGTGTAGTGTTGCCCCCAGTCAGTAGTTTTCCCTAGTAGATATGCCCCCTGTAGTTATGCCCCAGTAGATTTGCTCCCAGTCAGTAGTTATGCCCCCAGTCAGTAGGTATGCCCCTACTGGTTATGCCCCCTGTAATTATGCACCCAGTAGATATGCTCCCAGTCAGACATTATGCCCCCTGTAGTTGTGCCCCAGCAGACGTGACCCAGTAGTTGTGCCCCCAGTCAGAAGTTATGTCCCCCAGTAGATGTGCCTCCAGCAGATGTGCCCCCTACTAGCGCTGCTTACACACATACAAAAAAAAACACAATACTCACCAGCCCCGCTCCTGCTTCCAGACCGCTGCTGCCCTCCGCCTGGTCGCCCGCTCTTCGGCTCTATGGGAGAGACGTCATAACGTCTCTCTCATAGCGCAGCACGCGCACAACACCTGAGCCGGCAGGCGCTCCGGCGGCCGGCGGCCACTGAGAGTAAGAAGCCAGGTGCCTGCTGGTAACAAAACCTCAGCGGGCACCCGACTTCTCCCTGGGTAAGGTGGAATTGCGTTCTGGATCCAAATGAAACTGACGTAACACAGTTCCGCCCTGTCCCAACTCACTTTAACCTCTGCGCCCACCCTTGGCACGTACAATCCCACACACAAGTCCCCCCCCAGCACATACAGTCCTAAACACAGCACCACTCTCCCAGCACATATAGTCCCTGACACAGCTCCCCCTCCAGCACAAATAGACCCACATACAGCTCCCCCAGCACATATAGTCCCAAGCACAGCTCCCCCTCAGCATGTATAATTCCACACACAGCTCCCAACACACAATAGAATATAGTCCCACACACAGCCCCCACTACCCAGCACAGTTACTCCTTGACATAGCAACATTATGCCCCCCACAGCGCGCAGATCTTTCCTACCTTTCTTTCTCCTTGTGCATGGTTCATCCTGTCACTGTCAGGGCTCCGGCAGCTCATCCTCTTTGGGCAGCCGGAGAGACGGACATGCAGTGATAGCACTGCATCATCTCATTCCCGCCGCTGCGGCCAGCCGCCAGCGCGATCATCAGAGGGGTACTTCTGGAGGTGGGATAAGGAGGGAGACAGTCTAGTGCTGCCTGCCCACAGTGACAGCGGGAACAGCCTATCAGGCAGCGCTGCTCCCAATGTCACTGTGGGCGAGCAGCACTAGACTGTGTCTCCCTCCTTAGCCCGCCTCCACACAAGTACACCTCTGATCGCGCTAGCGGCTGGCCCGCGGCGGCAGGAATGAGATGATGTCCCCATAGCCAAGCAAAGTGGGCTGGAGGTGGCGGAACTGGTTCCGCTTCCCAATACAACTGACAGAATGCAGTTCCGCTCCGGTCTGGCCCACTTTAACTCCTGGCAACACTATAAAAGGACATCATGTATTTGGAGAGATACCGCACCGGTGTATAATAAATATAAAGTATCAATTTATTTGACCAAAATAAAGAGTACAAAGAAAACGTGGTTTTCTAATCATAATTTGGTGGTGCACCCTGAGTCATTGGGACTGCTAACAACAACAGTATGGAGAAAAAAAGAGACTCTTTTGTGGGCGCACTCTTTACTTTTAAATAATGTATGAAATATTAGAGATAAATGTAAGTATAAAATATAACTTTTATTCGTATCATAGAGTAAGAATCAGTCAGTGGTCAACAGAGTAACATTCAGATAATATAACAAAGTAGCTAGCAAATAAATGCTGATACTTGATAAGGCAAAAATGAAATAAACTGAATAATTAAATAATTAATAACAAGAAATTTCAGAATAAAATGTACAATGTCTGAGATTTAACACTGTTTTGTAACTATGTTTTTGTATTTTGTGCCATTAATGAAACTATGATAAGAGCGAAGTAGAGGTCCACTAGATCACTGTTACAGATAGAGCTGTTCAACATAAATACATAGGAGAGCTTTCATTTAGCGGTGATGTGCAGTCACGATGTGTGACTGTGCATATCACTACTAATAACAGCAACCAACACAGCAGGTTTTCCTGCGCACCTCTGTATGCAAAATGGACTTGCATTTAAGATACACAAACACACACATTGGCTCCCACAGGAAACAAAATCACACACATTGGCCCCCACAGGGAAAACACACACACACATTTACCTACAGAAAAAAATGAGACACCTAGATTAAATGATTGTTCCCACAGGGAAAAAAAAATAGGATTTTAATTACCTACCGGGAAATCTTTTTCTCGTCGTCCATAAGGAATATTGGGGGAATCTAGTACAATGGGGTATAGACGGTGTCCAAAGGAGCTGGTGCACTTTAAAATTCTTGTGCTGGCTCCTCCCCTCTATGCCCCCTTCCACAGGCAGTTATAGGTAAAATAGTGCCCGAAGGAGAAAGGACATAGATTCACGCACCAGCACACCAATAACCTAAAACGACCGGCAACAGCTGGTAACAAAACAGCAACAGCTGAACAGGTAACCAGAAAAGAGACAACCTGCAGAAAGTCAACGCAGTGAGGCGGGTGCCCAATATCCCTTATGGACTAGAAAAGGATTTACCGGTAGGTAATTAAAATCCTATTTTCTCTAGCATCCATAAAGGATATTGGGGGAATCTAGTACGATGGGGACGTCCCAAAGCTTCCAGAATGGGCGAGAACGTGCGGAGATGTCTGCAGCACCACCTGCCCAAACTGGGTATCCTCTTTAGCCAGGGTATCAAACCTGTAGAACTTCACAAAGGTGTTCTTCCCTGACCAGGTAGCAGCTCGGCATAGTTGTAAGGCCGAGATTATACGAGCAGCTGCTCAGAAGACCCTACTGATCTTGTAGAGTGGGCCTTCAGAGATTGTGGAACAGGTAAGGCTGCCGACACATAGGCCTGTTGGATAGTAAGCCTAAGCCAACGAGCAATGGACTGCTTAGAAGCAGGGCAACCCTTTTCTGCGCATCATATAGCCCGAACAAGGAATCCATCTTTCTGACCCGAACCGTTATCTTGACATATATCTTCAAGGCTCGAACAGCATCCTATGCCTCCAAAGGAGCAAAAGTGCCAGAAGTCGACGGAACCACAATAGGTTGATTCAAGTGGAATACAGAGAAGACCTTCGTCAGGAACTGCTGCCTAGTCCTGAGCTCTGCTCTGTCCTCATAAAAGACTAGGTAGGTAATTTTTCATGATAAAGCCCCCAATTCTGAGACATGCCTAGCAGAAGCCAGGGCCACTAACATCACTGTCTTCCATGTGAGGTACTTGTCTTCTACCGTCATCAGTGGTTCAAACCAGGAGGACTGTAGAAATTCCAACACTACATTCAAATCCCAGGGTGCCGTTGTATGTGAAGTACCCCTTGCAAGAAGGTCTGAACTTCTGGCAACACCGCCAATTTCTTCTGGAAGAAGATGGAGAGAGCTGAAATCTGAAAACCTTAATGGAACCCAGACGTAAGCCCTTATCCACACAAGTCTGTAGGAAACGTCCCAAGTTGAACTCCGCAGGCAGATACGTGCGTTCCTCACACCAAGAGACATATCTTCTATCCAGATATGATGATAGTGTTTTGACGTCACAGGTTTCCTGGCCTGAACCATGGTAGCAATAACCTTTTTGGAAAGGCCCTTGTGAGCTAGGATGTTCCGCTCAACTTCCATACCGTCAAACGAAGTCGCCGTAAGTCCGGGTAGACGAACAGTCCTTGTTGAAAAAGAGCTCTTCTCAGTGGTAGAGGCCAAGGGTCTTCGATGGACATGTCCAGAAGATCCACGTACCACGCCCTCCAATGCCAATCCGGGACAATCAGAATTGCCTGGACACCTTGATTCCTGATTTGCTTTAGCACCCTTGGGAGCAATGGAATCGGAGGAAACAGGTAGACCAGCCAGAAAGGCCAAGGCGACATCAGTGCATCCACTGCCCTCGCCTGGGGGTCCCTGGTTCATGAGCAATACCAACGAAGCTTCTTGTTGAGTCGAGAAGCCATCATGTCTATTTGTGGGCAGCCCCACCGGCTGATGATCTGCTGATGGTGGAGCCTCCACTCTCCCGGGTGGAGATCGTGACGACTCAGGAAGTCCGCTTCCCAGTTGTCTACTCCCGGAATGAAGATTGCGGACATTGCTCTTGCATTTCTTTCTGCCCAGAGGAGTATCTTTGACACCTCTCACATGCAGGCCCTGCTTTTTGTCCCTCCTTGCCGATTGATGTACGCCACTGCCGTGGATTTGTCCGATTGTACCTGGATCACGCAATCCCTGAGTAGAGGGGAGGCCTGGATTAGAGCATCGTAGATCGCCCGAAGTTCCAGAATGTTGATCGGAAGTAGGGCTTTGTTGCCTGACCAACTGCTCTGGAACTGAACACCCTGGGTGACAGCTCCCCATCCCCTCAGACTCGCATCCGTCATGAGGAGGATCCAATCCTGAATCCCGAAACTTCGACCTTCCAGTAGGTTTGATGACTGCAGCCACCACAGGAGGGAAATCCTGGCCTGAGGTGACAGCCGTATTATCGTTGCATCTGAAGATGTGATCCAGACCACTTGCTCAGGAGATCCAATTGAAACGTTCTGGCATGGAACCTTCCATACTGGATCACCTCGTATGAGGTTACCATTTTCCCCAACAATCTTATGCAAAGATGGATGGATATTCACGTAGGCCGGAGGACCATTCGGACCATCTCCTGAAGTGTTCTCGCTTTGTCCTCTGGGAGGAACACTTTCTGGCCACAGTATCCAGCAACATTCCCAGGTGGGAATTCTGTAAATTGCGGATCCACCCATGGTGTAACAGAAGTTGGATAGTGCGGTCTATATGGAGCAATAAAAGCTCCCTGGATCTTGCTTTTATCAAGAGATAGTCCAGATAAGGGACAATATTGGCCCCCTGGACCCGGAGTTGGAATATTATCTCCGCCATCACCTTCGTGAACACCCTCGGAGCTGTGGAAAGGCCAAAGGGTAGCGCCTGGAACTGGCAGTGAGCGTTCAGCAGGGCAAACCTCAGGTAAGCCTTGTGAGGTGGCCAAAATCGGGATATGGAGATAGGCGTCCTTTATATCCAGTGAGACCATGAACTCCCATTCTCCCAGGCCCGCAATCACTGCTCGCAAGGATTCCATCTTGAACTTGAAAACCTTTTAGGTAAGGGTTCAAGGATTTTAGATTCAAAATGAGCCTTACCAAACCGTCCGGTTACGGTACCACGAACAGGTTGGAGTAGTAACCCTTTCCCTGTTGTTGCAGTGGCACTGAAACAATGACTTGGGACTGGACCAACTTTCGGATGGCCTGTTGCAGCGTAACACGCGTATCCTCCAAAGCTGGTAAGCTAGATTTGAAAAATCGTTGGGGAGGAGCGCCATCGAACTCCGGCTTGAGAAATGAGGTCCTTTACCAAGGTATCCTGGCAGGAGCTTTCCCAGATGCGGCTGAAGTGACACAGCCGAGCTCCCAACTTGAGATCCCCTCGGGGTGGGTGGGCACAGTCATGCTGATGCCTTAGTGGAAGCTGAACTGGTGCTCTCCTGAGATCCTGCGATTGCTGGTTTGCTTGTCTTACCTCTGATGCCTCTAGCCACATTGGAGGCATCTCTGGCCCTAGATCTAAATCTGGTAGACCGAAAGGACTGGGAAGACGGCCCCGGGTAGGAACGTCTAGCCGGCGGGACCCCAGAGGGGAGAAACGTGTATTTTCCCCCAGTTACTTTAAAAATCCACGTATCCAACTCCACCCTGAATAGCCAATCCCCTGAAAAAGGGAGAGACTCTACGCAGTGCTTAGACTCTGCGTCCGCTATCCACTGACACAACCACAAAGCTCTGTGCATCGACACTGCCATCGCTAGTGGTCCTAGCATTAATATTGCCTATCTCCTTGAGAGAGTTACAAAGGACGCGTGCAGTATCCTGTATGTATTTTAGGAGAGTCACAGTAGTGACCAGGGACATATCTCCTGAGAGGCCCCCCTGAATTTGAGTAGTCAACGTATGAATGGCATGAGTCATCCAGCAACCTGCTATGCACGGTCTTTGTGATATATCTCCTGCTGTGTAGATAGACTTCAGTGTAGTCTCTATTTGTCTATCCCCAGGGTCCTCTATGGTAAAGGAGCCGGGAGCTGGCAGTAACGCCTTTTTAGATAGACGAGAGACTGATACATCAACAGCCGGGGGTTCTTCCCAGATTTTCCTGCCTTCAGGAGCAAATGGGAAAGTGTGCAAAAACCGTCTTGACACTTGGTATTTTTTATATGGATTTTTCCATGCTAACTTAAACAGGTCATCTAACTGTGCAGAATCAGGGAAAGTAACACTGAGTTTGTTCCGTGCAGAGAAAAACGACTGTTGTGCTGCAGCGTCCTCTAGAAGGAGCTTTAACACATCCCGAATAGCTAGAATAAGGGGTTCAATATCTTGCGTAGAAAGGGAATCCCCAATAACAGGATCCAATTCCTCCCCCTCCTCCTGTGTCTCATCAGAGTCTTAGAGTAAAGCAGGTAACCCACGCTTTTGTGGTCCTGATCTAGAGAGAGGGGGGTTCCCTTGCAGCAAGATCTGCAACAGCCTGCTGCAGTTGTTGAGTTTTTTGAGCATTATCAGTGAGCTGAGATGACATACCTGACATCATGGATTTTATGGCACCCAGCCAGGAAGGCTCTTGAACCTCCCACCCAGTCCTGTCACTGTGCTGCGAGGACTGACTACATTGTTCACATGATATGGAACCTGATGTAGAGGGAGAGAATATGGTGTGACATACATTGCATAATTGTTTACAGTAAACAACTCTTATATACACATACACACAGACAAGTATACAATTGCAAGCCTGTATGTGAGAGGGAGACAGAGAGAAGAGAACAGCATACCCAAGCTAAACAGCCCTAGTGAGGCTGTAAGCAGTTATGTCCACAGTGAAACACTGGAAATTTTTGTCCTTTCCAGGACACAGATCATGTACAATAGCGGCTCTCCCCCTCTGCTACACCCTTGTACCAGTTTTCCTGCGTATACTGAGCGTATGGAGGAGCTGTGTGTGCCTGCTGCTGCAGCTGTAAGCAGAGGAAGGTGGCAAAACGCTGCTGGTCCCGCTCTGAGGAAGCTCCGCCCCCTGTAATGGTGCCGGAGTTTCAGTTTAACTCCCTCGGAGTGTAAAAACATCACAGCAAGTGCTAGTTTTAACCACCGCTGCCAGAGTACACAGGGGGCTATAGCGGGTCCCCCCCAGGAGGGTTCCGTATGCTTCCCCCGCATTATTGCCGCACCATAAACCGGGGGACCCCCCTAGCAGGGCCCCCAGTTTGTACTCACCACTGGCCATTGTTAGGGGTGTGCGGCTTGCTACGATTGTGACCGCTAAGGCGCAGTGCCCCGCTGTACAACAACCTCTCAGGACGGTGGCTCTGCAGAGGGGAAACGGCTCTGACACCTTACAGAGGCCGGTGACCATCCCCCCCTAACTCCCACGGTGCAGGTATGGTGTTGCCCAAACAGCATACTGAAAATAATACATTTTTAAAAGAAACTGAAGAAAACTCTCTGTAGCTTCCAGTGTGTGCATCCTCTCCTGAGGGCACTTTTTTCTAAACTGCCTGTGGGAGCGGGCATAGAGGGGAGGAGCCAGCACACCCAGTGAAGAAATTTAAAGTGCACCGGCTCCTTTGGACCCCGTCTATACCCCATCGTACTAGATTCCCCCAATATCCCTTATTGATGCTAGAGAAATAACACATTGATTCATTGCCCCTACAGCCAGAAAATAAGATTTTAAACCTGCCGGTAAATCTTTTTCTCCTAGTCCGTAGAGGATGCTGGGGACTCCGTAAGGACCATGGGGTATAGACGGGCTCCGCAGGAGACATGGGCACTCTAAAGACTTTAGAATGGGTGTGCACTGGCTCCTCACTCTACGCCCCCTCCTCCAGACCCCAGTTAGAGAAACTGTGCCCAGAGGAGACGGACAGTACGAGGAAAGGATTTTTGTTAATCTAAGGGCAAGAGTCATACCAGCCCACACCATCCACACCGTATAACCTGGAATATACACAACCAGTTAACAGTATGAACAAAACAACATCAGCCAAAGACTGATCTTAACTGTAACTGTAACATAACCCTTATGTAAGCAACAACTATATACAAGCCTTGCAGAAATATGTCCGCACTGGGACGGGCGCCCAGCATCCTCTACGGACTAGGAGAAAAAGATTTACCGGTAGTTTTTAAAATCTTATTTTCTCTTACGTCCTAGAGGATGCTGGGGACTCCGTAAGGACCATGGGGATTATACCAAAGCTCCAAACCAGGCGGGAGAGTGCGGATGACTCTGCAGCACCGATTGAGCAAACATGAGGTCCTCATCAGCCAGGGTATCAAACTTGTAGAATTTTGCAAAGGTGTTTGAACCTGACCAAGTAGCTGCTCGGCAAAGCTGTAACGCAGAGACGCCTCGGGCAGCCGCCCAAGAACAGCCCACCTTCCTAGTGGAATGGGCTTTTACCGAATTTGGTAACGGCAATCCAGCCATAGATTGAGCCTGATGAATCGTGTTACAGATCCAGCGAGCAATGGTCTGCTTAGAAGCAGGAGCGCCAACCTTGTTGGCCGCATACAGGACAAACAGTGCCTCTGTTTTCCTAATCCGAGCCGTCCTGGCTACGTAAATTTTTAAGGCCCTGACTACATCCAGGGACTTGGTATCCTCCAAGTCTCCCGTAGCCACCGGCACCACAATAGGTTGGTTCATATGAAACGATGAAACCACCTTAGGCAAAAATTGAGGACGCATCCTCAACTCTGCTCTATCCACATGGAAAATCAGATATGGGCTTTTGTGAGACAAAGCCGCCAATTCGGACACCCGCCTTGCAGATGCCAAGGCCAACAACATGACCACCTTCCAAGTGAGAAATTTTAATTCAACTGCTTGAAGAGGTTCAAACCAGTGAGATTTTAGGAACTGTAACACCACATTAAGTGGGTAATTCCAAGTTGATCGCAGCAGGAATTCTGTTAGCAATTGGGCAAAACCATGTGCACTGCAGGGGAGGCAGATATAACATGTGCAGAGAGAGTTAGATTTGGGTGTGGTGTGTTCAATCTGCAATCTAATTTGCAGTGTAAAAATAAAGCAGCCAGTATTTACCCTGCACAGAAATAAAATAACCCACCCAAATCTAACTCTCTCTGCAAATGTTATATCTGCCACACCTGCAGTGCACATGGTTTTGCCCAACTGCTAAAAAATTTCCTGCTGCGATCAACTTGGAATTACCCCCTAAGGTCCCAAGGTGCCACTGGGGGCACAAAAGGAGGCTGGATGTGCAGCACACCCTTTACAAAAGTCTGGACTTCCGGGAGAGAAGCCAATTCCTTCTGAAAGAATATAGATAGGGCCAAAATCTGTACCTTAATGGAGCCTAACTTCAGGCCCATATCCACTCCTGTCTAAAAAGTAGAAAGTGGAGAAAACGGCCCAAGTTGAAATCTTCCGTAGGAGCATACTTGGCTTCACACCAAGATACATACTTCCTTCAGATACGGTGATAATGTTTCGCCGTCACCTCCTTCCTAGCCTTTATCAGAGTAGGGATGACTTCCTCCGGAATACCTTTCCCAGCTAGGATTTGGCGTTCAACCGCCATGCCGTCAAACGTAACCGCGGTAAGTCTTGGAATACGCAGGGCCCCTGCTGCAACAGGTCCTCCCTGAGAGGAAGAGGCCATGGATCTTCTGTGAGCATCTCCTGAAGATCTGAATACCAGGCCCTTCGAGGCCAATCTGGAACAATGAGTATTGTCCGAACTCTTTTTCGTCTTATGATTCTCAATATTTTTGAGATGAGAGGAAGAGGAGGGAACACATAGACCGACTGAAACACCCACGGTGTCACCAGTGCGTCTACCGCTACTGCCTGAGGGTCCCTTGACCTGGCACAATACCTCCGAATCTTCTTGTTGAGGCGTGACGCCATCATGTCTATTTGAGGAAGTCCCCAAAGACTTGTTATCTCTGCAAAAACTTCTTGATGAAGTCCCCACTCTCCTGGATGGAGATCGTGCCTGCTGAGGAAATCTGCTTCCCAGTTGTCCACTCCCGGAATGAAGACTGCTGACAGAGTGCTTACGTGATTTTCCGCCCAGCGAAGAATCCTGGTGGCTTCCGCCATTGCCACTCTGCTCCTTGTCCCGCCTTGGTGGTTTACATGAGCAACGGCTGTGACGTTGTCTGATTGAATCAGAACCGGTAGGTCGCAAAGAAGATTCTCCGCTTGTCGTAGGCCATTGTATATGGCCCTTAATTCTAGAATGTTGATGTGTAGACAAGCCTCCTGGCTCGACCATAGTCCCTGAAAAAATTTTTCCTTGTGTGACTGCTCCCCATCCTCGGAGGCTCGCGTCCGTGGTCACCAGAACCCAGTCCTGAATGCCAAACTTGCGACCCTCTAGAAGGTGAGCACTCTGCAGCCACCACAGGAGAGACACCCTGGCCCTGGGGGACAGGCTTATTTTCTGATGAATTTGAAGATGGGATCCGGACCACTTGACCAGAAGGTCCCATTGAAACGTCCTCGCATGAAACCTGCCGAAGGGGATCGCCTCTTAGGTCGCCACCACTTTTCCCATTACTCGAGTGCATTGATGAACTGACACTCTGTTCGGTTTTAACAGGTCTCTGACTATGTTCTGGAGTTCCTGGGCTTTTTCCATCGGGAGAAAAACCCTCTTTTGTTCTGTGTCCAGAATCATTCCTAAGAACGATAGCCGAGTCGTTGGAACCAACTGTGACTTTGGTAGATTTAGAATCCAGCCATGCTGCTGGAGCATTCTCAGGGAGAGCGACACGCTTTTCAGCAACTGTTCTCTCGATCTCGCTTTTATCAGGAGATCGTCTAAGTATGGGATAATTGTGACTCCCTGCCTACGCAGGAGCACCATCATTTCCGCCATTACCTTGGTGAAAATCCTCAGGGCCGTGGAAAGCCCAAACAGCAACGTCTGAAATTGGTAATGACAGCCCTGTACAGCGAATCTCAGGTACGCCTGATGAGGGGGATATATGGGGACATGAAGGTATGCATCCTCTATGTCCAGTGACACCATAAAATCCCCCCCTTCCAGGCTGGAGATAACTGCCCGGAGCGATTCCATCTTGAATTTGAACTTTTGCAAGTACAGGTTTAGGGATTTTAGATTTAGAATGGGTCTGACCGAGCCATCCGGTTTCGGAACCACATACAGGGTTGAATAGTACCCCTTCCCCTGTTGAACTAGGGGAACCTTGATAATCACTTGCTGTTGACACAGCTTTTGAATTGCAGCTAAAACTATCTCCCTTTCTGGGGGAGAATCTAGTAAAGCCGATTTGAAAAATCGGCGCGGAGGCACCTCTTCGAATTCCAGCTTGTAGCCCTGGGATACAATTTCCATCACCCAAGGATCCACGTCTGACTGAACCCAGACGTGGCTGAAGAGTTGAAGACGTGCTCCCACCGGCGCGGACTCCCTCAGTGGAGCCCCAGCGTCATGCAGTGGATTTAGTAGAAGCCGGGGAGGACTTCTGCTCCTGGGAACTAGCCGTGGCAGGCATTATTTTCCCTTTACCCTTACCTCTGGTGAGGAAGGAAGAGCCCCGACCTCTTCTGGATTTATGCGACCGAAAGGACTGCATCTGATATTGTGGTGTTTTCTTTTGCTGTGGGGGAACATAAGGCAAAAAAGTAGATTTACCCGCGGTAGCTGTGGAAACCAGGTCCGCGAGACCTTCCCCAAATAACACCTCACCCTTGTAAGGCAAAACTTCCATATGCCTCTTTGAGTCGAGATCACCCGTCCATTGGCAGGTCCACAGGGCTCGCCTAGCAGAAATCGCCATGGCGTTGGCTCTTGAACCTAGTAGCCCAACGTCTCTCTGAGCGTCTCTCATATATAAGACTGCGTCTTTAATGTGACCTAAGGTCAATAAAATGGTATCCCTATCTAGGGTATCAATGTCAGCTGACAAGGTATCTGTCCAAGCTGCAACCGCACTACAAACCCAAGCCGATGCTATTGCCGGTCTGAGCAAGGCACCCGTATGTGAATAAATTGATTTTAAGGTAGATTCCTGTCTGCGATCAGCAGGATCCTTGAGGGCCGCCGTGTCTGGAGACGGTAGCGCCACCTTCTTGGACAAGCGCGTTAAAGCCTTGTCCACCCTGGGCGAGGATTCCCACCGTACCCTGTCCTGTGCAGGGAAAGGATACGCCATAAGAATCCTCTTGGGAATCTGCAGTTTTTTGTCTGGAGTTTCCCAAGCTTTTTCAAATAACGCGTTCAGCTCATGAGATGGGGGAAAGGTTACCTCAGGTTTCTTTTCCTTAAACATGCATACCCTCGTGTCAGGGACAGAGGGGTCATCTGTGATATGTAAAACATCTTTTATTGCAATAATCATATAATGAATACTTTTTGCCACCCTTGGGTGTAACCTCGCATCATCATAGTCGACACTGGAGTCAGAATCCGTGTAGGTATCAGTGTCTGCAACTTGGGACAGGGGACGTTTTTGAGACCCTGAAGGGCCCTGTGACACAGTCAAAGCCATTGATTGACTCCCTGTTTTATCCCTGGACTCTGCTTTGTCCAATCTCTTATGTAATAAAGCCACATTTGCATTTAAAACATTCCACATATCTAACCAATCAGGTGTCGGCGTTGCCGACGGAGACACCACAATCATCTGCTCCACCTCCTCCTTAGATGAGCCTTCCGCTTCAGACATGCCGACACACACGTACCGACACTCCCACACACTCAGGGATATATCTATATGGAGACAGTCCCCCAATAAGGCCCTTTGGAGAGACAGAGAGAGAGAGTATGCCAGCACACACCCAGCGCCACCTGACACTGGAATAAAATCCCAGTTAGTACAGCGCTTTTATATAAATATATAAATACACTCACTGCGCCAATGAAATGTGCCCCCCCCCCCTTTTTTGCCCTCTGTAACCTTGTTCAGCAGGGTAGAGTCCGGGGAGCCAGCTCCTCTGCAGTGTGCTGTGGAGAAAATGGCGCTGGTTAGTGCTGGAGGACCAAGCCCCACCCCCTCACCGGCGGGCTTCGGTCCCGCTCAAATTATTTATACTGGTGGGGGTTTATTAATATACTGCCTCCGCAGTATCTACTTTATATGCCAGTGTCTCTAGAGGTTTTTATTGCTGCCCAGGGCGCCCCCCCTGCGCCCTGCACCCTTACAGTGCCCGCTGTGTGTGTCTGTGTGGGAGCAATGGGCGCGTTACCTCAGTGAAGATCTGAAGTCTTCTGCCGCCTGTGAAGTCTTCTTTTCTTCTTAATACTCACCCGGCTTCTATCTTCCGGCTCTGTGAGGAGGACGGCGGCGCGGCTCCGGGACGAACGGCGAGGGTGAGACCTACGTTCCGACCCCCTGGAGCTAATGGTGTCCAGTAGCCTAAGAAGCAGAGCCTATCATTCAAGTAGGTCTGCTTCTCTCCCCTCAGTCCCACGATGCACGGAGCCTGTTGTCAGCAGTGCTCCCTGAAAATAAAAAACCTAACAAAAAAAGTATTTTTCAGAGAAACTCAGTAGAGCTCCCTGCAGTGCACCCAGTCTCCTCTGGGCACAGGGTCTAACTGGGGTCTGGAGGAGGGGCATAGAGGGAGGAGCCAGTGCACACCCATTCTAAAGTCTTTGGAGTGCCCATGTCTCCTGCGGAGCCCGTCTATACCCCATGGTCCTTACGGAGTCCCCAGCATCCTCTAGGACGTAAGAGAAAAAAATAAAACAAACACTGATTCCCCCAGCTGCCAACAGAAGACTGACCTCACTTGCTGGGCTGTCACAGATAGCTGCAGAGCTAATCGCAGCAGACCAGCCTCCAGTCGCTCCAGAATGCCTTTCTCCAGAGAGTCCAGACCGGGCCAGTGGGTTAAAACTTGGTCCCACGACCTCCCTCCCTCTGGCCCTCAACATTTCATCATTAGCTGTCATCACCTCAGCATCTCATCACCTCAACACTGTCCTCAGTCCCCATGACCATCCTCAGCCACCTTCACCTTCACCTTCCCCATCACTTTCACAGCCCCATCACTTTCCTCAGCCACAGTCCCTATTACCTTTCCCAGCCACGTCATCTTCCTAAGCCACAATCCCATTACCTTCCTCAGTCACAGTCCCCTTCACCATCCTCAGTCACTGCACAATCACCTTCCTCAGCCACAGCTCCCATCACCTTCCTCAGCCACAGCTCCCATCACCTTCCTCAGCCACAGCCTCCATCACCTTCCTCAGCCACAGCCTCCATCACCTTCCTCAGCCACAGCTCCCATCACCTTCCTCAGCCACAGCTCCCATCACCTTCCTCAGCCACAGCTCCCATCACCTTCCTCAGCCACAGCTCCCATCACCTTCCTCAGCCACAGCTCCCATCACCTTCTTCAGCCACAGCTCCCATCACCTTCCTCAGCCACAGTCCCCATCACCATCCTCAGCCACAGCTCCATCACCTTCCTCAGCCCACAGCTCCATCACCTTCCTCAGCCCACAGCTCCATCACCTTCCTCAGCCCACAGCTCCTATCACCTTCCTCAGCCACAGCTCCCATCAACTTCCTCAGCCACAGCCTCCATCACCTTCCTCAGCCACAGCCTCCATCACCTTCCTCAGCCACAGCTCCCATCACCTTCCTCAGCCACAGCTCCCATCACTTTCCTCAGCCACAGCTCCCATCACCTTCCTCAGCCACAGCTCCCATCACCTTCCTCAGCCACAGCTCCCATCACCTTCCTCAGCCACAGTCCCCATCACCATCCTCAGCCACAGCTCCCATCACCTTTCTCATCCTTCAGCCCCATCACCTTCCTCAGCCCACAGCCCCATCGCTTTCCTCAGCCCCCTATCCCATCACCTTCCTCAGCCCTATCACCTTCCACTGCAGCTTGCCTCAGCCCAGACTGTAACGTTGTGCAGTGATGTGTACTATGACATCGCACCGATGCGTCACCGGCTATAGGTGCACGCCCAGCCCGGGCTGTGTCTGGGAAGAGCCTAGCACTGGCCGAAACAGACTACAAGGGAGCTGCGTCATGGGTAAGCGACCCGGCAGAGGCCGCACGGTGCCCTCTGAAGTTTTTGTCGCCTGGAGCTATCACTCCGCTGGAACCGCCCTCCCTTCGCCCCTGCTTTGCATCAGCCTGTCTCCTGTCCTTTAGCCATTATCTTTATGCATTCTAATACTGTATCTTTACGTACAATTCAAGAAATTTCAGTTTCTGCACTAAATTATTGTGGGATAGCAAATGCACTGCCATAATCTAAAAAGCTATAACCACTGATCCACCCTGAGTTGTCACTTTAATTACGGACGTAACAAATATCTAGTGAATTTGTGTGACTTGATACACCAGCAGCAAATCCATGCTGTATCGGATCTTAATTTATTTGACTCTAAATAGTAAACAATGTATTTATGTTTAGTGATTCTATTGATTACAATATGATATTGGCAGGTTTATAGTCATCATATTTGTCCCTACTGCCTTTTTTTAGTGGAACACTTGCAATTTCCAATCGCCTTGAATCATACAGTCAGCAGTAATTGGTCTAAATGTTTTGTTAATGGAAGATGTGGAAGACTTGGAAGCAACAGTGATGCACAGATACTGTAATGCAGCAGGAGAAGTCTGGTATAAGTATACCCACCTGCATGGATTTGTGATCAAGTGTTGTTTCCTAGGGTGCAGCATCGGATCACCTAAGACTCTATCCATGAGGTCACACAAGCTGGCTGCCACAGCTACTACCAAGAGGTCAAGAAATCTCCATCAGAGTACAGAGACCCTGGACTTGGTACTCCCCCAAAACTGAGGCGTCTTGCCTCTGTTTTGGCAAACGGAGGCCCTCCCCACCCCCAAACAGCTGCAGACTGTCAATCAACTGACATCTGCAGCTGTTCTGCTTCCGACGATGCAGGACCCGTTCTGCACACTGAACATCAGACATGTGCCCTAACAGCGGAGGGACCTGAATCAGGCTCCCTATGCTTAGTTCCTCTAATAATCTGGGATGGATAGCATCTGAATCCATAGACTTACCACTTTTCATTTTGTAAGCCCCAATAACACCTCTTCTGTAGTAAATATTTGTGTTCACAGTACAGTAGTATATCTTTCGTCACTAGTGCAGACTTTTTAACAGAAAATGTAGTGTTCTTTTAGAACATGCCCCCTCGAGCTTTTATCCTTTTAATGTCTTCCTTTTTTTTTACTTTCAGTAGTGTATCTAAAGAACATTTTGTCACCCTTTTCTACTGACTGTGCTCTATTTTCTTATTTTTGTGCTTTGGTATGTGTAATTGTGTGTTTTGTCTCTTTCAGACTTGTGTTTGATATATGTTTCTTTATCCTCTTATTGGATCTGTCTACAGTTATTATAAGTAGTCTTCTTAGCTCTTTTAACAAATGCTATTTCTCTACTAACAGATTATAAATACTATTAAAAATCTATTTTTTCACTTAATAATGTATTTTTATGTGTGTATTCCAAGGCCGTAACTACGTGTATGCCAGCGGTGCCTGGCACACAGCGCAGGCGCCCTGGTTACAATATCTTAGGACAGCGTAAACAAAACAGGCAGTACCACCTTAATGCTTGATAAAGTTTTTTTTTTTTATGTAAAATTGAAAATACTAAGGTACATAAAGGTTAAGAAACACTTTGTGGGAGAAGACGTATTGGATCATTCACACGTGAGAGGAATAATGCATCCAATTTCAAGGTGCATGTTTTTTAAAATGTTCTTTTTTTATTATTTGTTATCAACACAATTAAATGGACTGAATAGGAGAGGAAGAAAAATAAGATTTTACTCACCGGTAAATCTATTTCTCGTAGTCCGTAGTGGATGCTGGGACTCCGTAAGGACCATGGGGAATAGCGGCTCCGCAGGAGACTGGGCACAACTAAAAGAAAGCTTTAGGTCTACCTGGTGTGCACTGGCTTCTCCCTCTATGACCCTCCTCCAGTTAGGATACTGTGCCCGGAAGAGCTGACACAATAAGGAAGGATTTTGAATCCCGGGTAAGACTCATACCAGCCACACCAATCACACCGTATAACTCGTGATACTATACCCAGTTAACAGTATGAACAACAACTGAGCCTCTCAACAGATGGCTCAACAATAACCCTTTTGTTAAACAATAACTATATACAAGTATTGCAGACAATCCGCACTTGGGATGGGCGCCCAGCATCCACTACGGACTACGAGAAATAGATTTACCGGTGAGTAAAATCTTATTTTCTCTGACGTCCTAAGTGGATGCTGGGACTCCGTAAGGACCATGGGGATTATACCAAAGCTCCCAAATGGGCGGGAGAGTGCGGATGACTCTGCAGCACCGAATGGGCAAACTCTAGGTCCTCCTCAGCCAGGGTGTCAAACTTGTAGAATTTAGCAAATGTGTTTGACCCCGACCAAGTAGCTGCTCGGCAAAGTTGTAGAGCCGAGACCCCTCGGGCAGCCGCCCAAGAAGAGCCCACCTTCCTCGTGGAATGGGCTTTCACTGATTTAGGATGCGGCAGTCCAGCCGCAGAATGTGCAAGCTGAATCGTACTACAGATCCAGCGAGCAATAGTCTGCTTTGAAGCAGGAGCACCCAGCTAGTTGGGTGCATACAGGATAAACAACGAGTCAGTTTTCCTGACACTAGCTGTCCTGGAAACATAAATTCTCAGGGCCCTGACTACGTCCAACAACTTGGAAGCCTCCAAGTCTTTAGTAGCCGCAGGCACCACGATAAGTTGGTTCAAATGAAAGGCTGATACCACCTTAGGGAGAAACTGGGGACGAGTCCTCAATTCTGCCCTATCCATATGGAAAATCAGATAAGGGCTTTTACATGACAAAGCCGCCAATTCTGATACACGCCTGGCCGAAGCCAAGGCCAACAGCATGACCCCTTTCCACATGAGATATTTTAATTCCACGGTTTTAAGTGGCTCAAACCAATATGACTTTAGGAAATCCAACACCACGTTGAGATCCCAAGGTGCCACTGGAGGCACAAAAGGGGGCTGAATATGCAGCAATCCCTTAACAAAAGTCTGAACTTCAGGTAGTGAAGCCAGTTCTCTCTGGAAGAAAATCCATAGAGCCGAAATCTGGACCTTAATGGAACCCAATTTTAGGCCCATAGTCACCCCTGACTGTAGGAAGTGCAGAAAACGGCCCAGCTGAAATTCCTCCGTTGGGGCCTTCCTGGCCTCACACCACGCAACATATTTTCGCCAAATGCGGTGATAATGGTTTGCGGTCACTTCTTTCCTAGCTTTAATCAGCGTAGGAATGACTTCCTCCGGAATGCCCTTTTCCTTCAGGATCCGGTGTTCAACCGCCATGCCGTCAAACGCAGCCGCGGTAAGTCTTGGAACAGACAGGGCCCCTGCTGCAGCAGGTCCTGTCTGAGCGGCAGAGGCCATGGGTCCTCTGAGATCATTTCTTTAAGTTCCGGGTACCAAGCTCTTCTTGGCCAATCCGGAACAATGAGTATAGTTCTTACTCCTCTTCTCCTTATTATCCTCAGTACCTTGGGTATGAGAGGAAGAGGAGGGAACACATAAACCGACCGGTACACCCACGGTGACACTAGAGCGTCCACAGCTATCGCCTGAGGGTCTCTTGACCTGGCGCAATATCTTTCTAGCTTTTTGTTTAGGCGGGACGCCATCATGTCCACCTGTGGCCTTTCCCAACGGTTTACAATCAGTTGGAAGACTTCTGGATGAAGTCCCCACTCTCCCGGGTGGAGGTCGTGCCTGCTGAGGAAGTCTGCTTCCCAGTTGTCCACACCCGGAATGAACACTGCTGACAGTGCTAACACGTGATTTTCCACCCATCGGAGAATCCTTGTGGCTTCTGCCATCGCCGTCCTGCTTCTTGTGCCACCCTGTCGGTTTACATGGGCGACTGCCGTGATGATGTCTGACTGGATCAGTACCGGCTGGTTTTGAAGCAGGGGTTTTGCCTGACTTAGGGCATTGTAAATGGCCCTCAGTTCCAGAATATTTATGTGTAGGGAAGTCTCCTGACTTGACCATAGTCCTTGGAAGTTTCTTCCCTGTGTGACTGCCCCCCAGCCTCGAAGGCTGGCATCCGTGGTCACCAGGACCCAGTCCTATATGCCGAATCTGCGGCCCTCTTGAAGATGAGCACTTTGCAGCCACCACAGCAGAGACAGGGTTATCAGCCGATGCATCTGAAGATGCGATCAGGACCACTTGTCCAACAGGTCCCACTGAAAAGTCCTTGCATGGAACCTGCCGAATGGAATTGCTTCGTAGGAAGCTACCATTTTTCCCAGGACTCGCGTGCAGTGATGCACCGACACCTGTTTTGGTTTCAGGAGGCCTCTGACTAGAGATGACAGCTCCTTGGCTTTCTCCTCCGGGAGAAACACTTTTTTCTGTTCTGTGTCCAGAACCATCCCCAGGAACAGTAGACGTGTCGTAGGGACCAGCTGTGACTTTGGAATATTTAGAATCCAACCGTGCTGTTGTAGCACCTCCCGAGATAGTGCTACCCCGACCAACAACTGCTCCCTGGACCTCGCCTTTATCAGGAGATCGTCCAAGTACGGGATAATTAAAACTCCCTTTTTTCGAAGGAGTATCATCATTTCGGCCATTACCTTGGTAAATACCCTCGGTGCCGTGGACAGACCAAACGGCAACGTCTGGAATTGGTAATGACAATCCTGTACTACAAATCTGAGGTACTCCTGGTGATGATGGTAAATGGGGACATGCAGGTAAGCATCCTTGATGTCCCGTGATACCATGTAATACCCCTCGTCCAGGCTTGAAATAACCGCCCTGAGCGATTCCATCTTGAACTTGAATTTTTTTATATATGTGTTCAAGGATTTCAAATTTAAAATGGGTCTCACCGAACCGTCCGGTTTCGGTACCACAAACATTGTGGAATAGTAACCCCGTCCTTGTTGAAGGAGGGGCACCTTGACTATCACCTGCTGGGAATACAGCTTGTGAATTGCCTCTAGCACTGCCTCCCTGCCTGAGGGAGTTGTTGGCAAGGCAGATTTGAGGAAACGGCGGGGGGGAAACGTCTCAAATTCCAGCTTGTACCCCTGAGATACTACTTGAAGGATCCAGGGATCCACCCGTGAGCGAGCCCACTGATTGCTGAAGTTTTTGAGACGGGCCCCCACCGTACCTGGCTCCGCCTGTGGAGCCCCAGCGTCATGCGGTGGACTTGAAGGAAGCTGGGGAGGACTTTTGCTCCTGGGAACTGGCTGTATGCTGCAGCTTTTTCCCTCTACCTCTGCCTCTGGGCAGAAAGGACTCGCCTTTAACCCGCTTGCCTTTCTGGAGCCGAAAGGACTGTACCTGATAATACAGTGCTTTCTTTGGCTGTGAGGGAACATGGGGTAAAAATGTTGACTTCCCAGCTGTTGCTGTGGAAACGAGGTCCGAGAGACCATCCCCGAACAACTCCTCACCCTTATAAGGCAAAACTTCCATATGCCTTTTAGAATCTGCATCACCCGTCCACTGCCGAGTCCATAATCCTCTCCTGGCAGAAATGGACATTGCACTTATTTTAGATGCCAGCCGGCAAATATCCCTCTGTGCATCTCTCATATATAAGACTGCGTCTTTAATATGTTCTATGGTTAGCAATATAGTGTCCCTGTCTAGGGTATCAATATTTTCCGACAGGGAATCTGACCACGCAGCTGCAGCACTGCACATCCATGCTGAAGCAATAGCTGGTCTCAGTATAATACCTGTGTGAGTATATACAGACTTCAGGATAGCCTCCTGCTTTCTATCAGCAGGTTCCTTTAGGGCGGCCGTATCCGGAGACGGTAGTGCCACCTTCTTTGACAGGCGTGTGAGCGCTTTATCCACCCTAGGGGATGTTTCCCAACGTGACCTATCCTCTGGCGGGAAAGGGTACGTCATTAGTAACCTTTTAGAAATTACCAGTTTCTTATCGGGGGAAGCCCACGCTTCTTCACACACTTCATTTAATTCCTCAGATGGGGGAAAAACCACTGGTAGTTTTTTCTCCCCAAACATAATACCCTTTTTTGTGGTACCTGGGGTAACATCAGAAATGTGCAACACATTTTTCATCGCCTCAATCATGTAACGTGTGGCCCTATTGGAAGTTACATTAGTCTCATCGTCGTCGACACTGGATTCAGTATCCGTGTCGACATCTGTGTCTGCCATCTGAGGTAGCGGGCGTTTTAGAGCCCCTGATGGCTTTTGAGACAGTTGGGCAGGCACGAGCTGAGAAGCCGGCTGTCCCACATCTGCTATGTCGTCAAACCTTTTATGTAAGGAGTCGACACTATCGCGTAATTCCTTCCACATAACCATCCACTCAGGTGTCGACCCCGCAGGGGGTGACATCACATTTATCGGCATCTGCTCCGCCTCCACATAAGCCTCCTCATCAAACATGTCGACACAGCCGTACCGAGTCCAGGGACGTGCGGTGAGCTAAATGGCTCAGGAGGCATTGGCTTGCTTCAGAGCCAGATTTACACGCAATATATGACCCAAAGGGTACATCTGGGCATTATACACAGGTGCAGCAGTAAAAACTCCTGGAAATTTGGTGAGTTTTGATTACAGATGTGCGGAAAGGTTAGGCAGGTGAGGCACTGCCTCACCTGCCATAGACGTTTTACTCCAGAGTTTTGACTATAAAAATGATTAGAATAATGCAAAGAAGATATTTCAAACATATTCTTTGCATTTTTCATATACTTTATATAGTCAAACCTTTGGCACAAACGTTAGTATGACAGGAAAGGCTCTGCCTCACCTGCCTCACCCCACCGCACGTCACTGGTACCGACACACCGCACACACACACAGGAAATGCTCTGACTGAGGACAGGACCCCACAAAGTCCTTTGGGGAGACAGAGAGAGAGTATGCCAGCACACACCAGAGCGCTATATATACACAGGTATTAACACTATAACAGTGATTTTCCCTTATAGCTGCTTATATGTATACTACTGCGCCTAAATTTAGTGCCCCCCCTCTCTTTTTTACCCTTTGTAGTCTTGAAACTGCAGGGGAGAGCCTGGGAGCGATCCTTCCAGCGGAGCTGTGAGGGAAAAATGGCGCCAGTGTGCTGAGGGAGATAGCTCCGCCCCTTTTCCGGCGGACTTCTCCCGATTTTTTGTGGATCTCTGGCAGGGGTATTTTTCACATATATAGCCTCTAGGACTATATATTGTGATTTTTTTGCCAGCCAAGGTGTTAATATTGCTGCTCAGGGCGCCCCCCCCAGCGCCCTGCACCCATCAGTGACCGGAGTGTGAAGTGTGCATGAGGAGCAATGGCGCACAGCTGCAGTGCTGTGCGCTACCTTGTTGAAGACCGAAGTCTTCTGCCGCCGATTTTCAGGACCATCTTCTTGCTTCTGGCTCTGTAAGGGGGACGGCGGCACGGCTCCGGGACCGGACGATCGAGGTCGGGCCCTGTGTTCGATCCCTCTGGAGCTAATGGTGTCCAGTAGCCTAAGAAGCCCAAGCTAGCTGCAAGCAGGTAGGTTCGCTTCTTCTCCCCTTAGTCCCTCGTAGCAGTGAGTCTGTTGCCAGCAGATCTCACTGAAAATAAAAATAAAAAAAATATACTTTCTTTTCTAGGAGCTCAGGAGAGCCCCTAGTGTGCATCCAGCTCAGCCGGGCACAAGATTCTAACTGAGGTCTGGAGGAGGGTCATAGAGGGAGGAGCCAGTGCACACCAGGTAGACCTAAAGCTTTCTTTTAGTTGTGCCCAGTCTCCTGCGGAGCTGCTATTCCCCATGGTCCTTACGGAGTCCCAGCATCCACTTAGGACGTCAGAAAAATTGTGATTTACTACATTGGAAGAATATAATGTGCATGCATTAGGCAGTCGTCCATTTCTTCTTTTGAATAGCAATTTCATCCAGTTTTCAAGCATCTATGAGCCTTCAAAGTGATATACGAGAATAACATTCATACCATTGACATTCATAACATCATCATGAGAACATCAATATTGTCTAAATGTTGACAGTGTTTCAAAGTCGACAATTGTCATTTCGACATTCACTGTTTCAAACTGACAATGTCGACAACATGGGAAAATTCTGCACGTGGCCGGTGCAAATATCGACAATGCTATATAACCCTAACCACAGCCTAACCCTAATGCTGATATATTCATAATGTAGACATGTCTACATTTTGAATGTCGATATGTTTGGATTAGATTTAGGCTGAGGCAGAGGGTAGGTTAGGTTTAGGCTGCGGAGGGGGTGGTGGTGTTAGGGTTAGGCCCCACCGGGGGGGTTTAGGTTGCGGGGGTGGGGTGGGGTGGGGTCGGGTAGGGTTATGGCTAAGGAGGTAAGGGATTTAGGGGTACTATACTTACCAAGTAGGCGGCGGAATCCTGAGCGTTTGGATGCCACTGTCGGTATTCTGGCTGCCGGCATCCCAAGCTCCAGGATCCCGATACCATCCCATTATACCTTATCAGGTCTCCTCAAACAGGATTGTGTATAATGATAATTAGTATGCACATACTATGGTTGGCCAATCTGGTGAAAATTACCTCCAAAACTAACCCTCTGACAGGTTCGCACATCCTGTCATCATTCCTCGGTGCACCCTCTATTCCTCTATCCTTCTCCGATTAATTGCAGTTTGAGTTAACGATATGTATCAGGACCCTGCTGAGACAGCGCCTCTCATTAAAATCCCCAGTACAGGGTTTCTATTACTGCCTGTGTTATCCAAGCACATGGTTACACAGACACAGAGAGACAGGAGAAGGAACGGGAACCTAGCTGTAAGGAGATTAGAAAATTAATATTTATGACTTAGTCATTAAAGAGACATTATCACTGGAAAGGAAGAGTGGCTGTGTAGCATAGAGCACTGTGAAATGTCTTCTGTGAAAGTGTTGGGTAAGAGTGATCAATGCACCAAACGTTAGTGTCTTTTCCTATACTGGAGGAAGTTAAAACCAGCATTCAGGTAAAGAACTATAGGGTATATTTACTAAAGTGCAGGTTTATAGAAGTGGAGATATTGCCCATAGCAACCACTCAGATTCTAGCTATTATCTTCTTCTAGAAGGTGCAAGATAAATTAGAAGTAGAATCTGATTGGTTGCTATGGGCAACATCTCCACTTCTATAAACCCGCACTTAAATATACAATTTTTTTCTTTTATTATATTTTATTTCTTATTTTCAAGACATAGTAAAAAGATTAATTCTTTCAAAGAGAGGCGCTACCACACCGGGAGTCATGAACAAGGAAAAGGGGAGTGATGTATAGTGGCCCTCATTCCGAGTTGTTCGCTCGGTAAATTTCATCGCATCGCAGTGAAATTCCGCTTAGTACGCATGCGCAATGTTCGCACTGCGACTGCGCCAAGTAATTTTGCTATGAAGATAGTTTTTTTACTCACGGCTTTTTCTTCGCTCCGGCGAACGTAATGTGATTGACAGGAAATGGGTGTTACTGGGCGGAAACACGGCGTTTTATGGGCGTGTGGATGAAAACGCTACCGTTTCCGGAAAAAACGCAGGAGTGGCCGGAGAAACGGGGGAGTGTCTGGGCGAACGCTGGGTGTGTTTATGACGTCAAACCAGGAACGACAAGCACTGAACTGATCGCAGATGCCGAGTAAGTCTGAAGCTACTCTGAAACTGCTAAGTAGTTTGTAATCGCAATATTGCGAATACATCGGTCGCAATTTTAAGAAGCTAAGATACACTCCCAGTAGGCGTAGGCTTAGCGTGAGCAACTCTGCTAAATTCGCCTTGCGAGCGATCAACTCGGGTGTACAGTACAGTAGAAAAAAAAATCCTAAACAGTATTAAATCAATACTCTATTTTCAATAACTGATGCTCCCAATTGGAATAACTTGTATTAAAACATAACTTTTATTCTGATTTAAATAAAATATCAAAAGCTAGTAGGATAATAATCGATATGTTTTTTTATAGGGCCATGTGCACGATAATTCCACTCCTCTTATCTTTGTTTTTCTTGTACACTGTGCGGGCACTGAGTTGCTGGAAAGTGCCATAGTGGGAGCAGCACATTGGAAAAGTAGGTGATGTGTAGAAATGAATAAATGTTAAGTGGCTTTGCACAGGGGACTATACTTCCAAAATGGAGGCTGTACTTGCTAGCTTTGTACTCGGGACTGTACACTGAAACTGGCAGCTGTAATTTCTGGCTTTGTATTAGGGACTGTACAGTGGAACTTGAGGGTGGGTATTGGGCAGCTTTGTACTTGGTACTAGGGGTTGTATGCTTAGTACATTTTTTCTGGGACCTGTGCACAGGAGCTTGGGGATGGGTATTAGGCAGCTTTTTCTGGGGGGTTGTATACTAGTACTAGGAGTTGTAGGCTTAGAAGATTTGTACTGGGGACTCTACACTGGAAGTAGCAGCTAAATACTTGAGAGATTTGTACTGCGGACTGTACAGTGAACGTGGAGCTAAGTATTTGGCAGCGGGATGTGGTCAAAATCCCGGCTACAGAGGGCTATACACTAGAATTGGGGGCTGGGAATTCGCCAATATGTACCCGGGACGGGAAAAACTATTTATTACTAAATGTACCTATCAATTTATTGTTTCCATTTGTCTTTTATGGGCTTTGGTAGTTAATTGGGGCATGTGGGGATATTTCCACAAAAAATCTGTTGTATTCTCGTCTTTATTATTTTATTTTAACATTAAACAAATACTGAGTGTTCACTGTAAACCTAGTAAATGGAAGCTTAGTGGAAACCTCTTTTGTACTATAAGGAAATGTGTTTAGTTTATTGCTCATATGTAAAAGAATGAGTGGGGCATTCTGAATTTTACAAAGTACAACAGCTCAGGAGAGGTTCTGTGGCTGCCAAAACATGTTTTAGGTAAGGATCTGGGATAATTCAACATCTGCACAACATCAAAATGTTACGCACGCTTGTCCGAAGGACTATTACCTGGCTATTTGCCCATGTCTCCTTGTTCGTCCAGTCCTTGTGACTGCGGGTATACCACCATTGGATTTCCAGTGAATAAGGAATGTCACCACTGCCACGGAAGGAACACGCCATCTCTACATCTTCTCCAGGCTGAGCGCTAGCATCATGTGGTATTTCTGTGAACAGCGCTGTAGCATAAAAAGATTGCTGTAAATGCCTCCAGTGGTACATTACAGTAAAATATGTATATTACAGTAAAATATATTCCCCTGTACAACAATTTATTTCCTTGAATAAAGAAAAAATAAGCCCTGAAATTTAATTTAATTTATGAAACACGAAATTAAAATGTTACGTTTTTCTCTGAGATGGTGGATTATCCCATCCATCCTAGGTCAACACAGCTGAAGCCACAGCTATATTACCTAGGGTTAAAGTGGTGCTGAAATGACAAAGTGTACATATGTTGTTATGCAATAGCCCATTCATCTGTACAGAGGATTTCTTTTTCTCTAAGATTGCTAGTTCATTATGTAGGTATCAGCTTCTTCACTGCACTGTACAGCTAACCAAGAGTGATACAAGATAGAGAAGTACCCTTCATACTTTTTTGGGGTGTGGATCGCTGGGTCGACAGTAACTAGGTTGAGTCATTAGGTAGCCCACAATTGGTCGACAGTGACTAGGTCGACACCTGAAATAGGTCGACATGGAGTAGGTTGACATGGAAAAAGGTAGACATGACGTTTTTTTACCAAATATTCGCGTTTTTTTCTTCGTAAAGTGACCGGTAACCCCAATTAGTGCACAGTGTCCCCTCACATAGCTCGCCATGATTCGGGCAAGGTGCGTCGCTCTGCTAAGCACAGGTTATTATTCCCAATCGTAGTCCACGTGGATCGTAAAGTATGAAAAAGTAAAAAAAAATCTGAAAACCCCATGTTGACCGTTTCATGTGTCGACCTTTGCCATGTTGACCTAGTGACCATGTAGATCTAATGACCATGTCAACCTAATGCATGTCGACCAATAGTGGTCGACCTAATGAGTGTCAACCTAAGTGATGTCAACCTAAAGACCGAATAGCACTTTTTCGTTATATATGCACAGATAAAAAGTGAGTTAATGATAAATATCAATTTTTCTATTAACAACATTCTTCCTAGTAGGTCACCCTTAGCTTTCATCTGGGAAGTGTCAAGCATTGTGTAAGGTTTTATTGTGTATCCTTTTGTTACAGGGTATTGTACTTGCAAGTTCATCTCTGTCCCATAGAATTGGCACAATTAGAGCATTAAAGCTGGAGATTTCATCTAAAACTTGAAACTTTCAGCACCACCGACTATTATAATTTACACAGAAACAATGGCTCTTAGCTTTTGATATCCTGTAATGAATGAGTACATTACCTGCAGCTTTCATACAGTTGTTTCTTACTGATGACAAGCTCTATTTGTAAATGTTTATGAACGATACAAGTACGCAGGAAGACTTGGTGATTAAGCTCCTCTGCAAAATGATTAGCAGTAATAGAGTACCATTATAGGGACAATCTCATGACTTTCTATGTTTATAAAAAGTTATCGTTAATGTTTTTCTCTGTTTTATGAAAGGATAATTATCTTGAGAACAAACTGGTCTCCAAAAGGTTACTAATAGGAATTTTCTCTGATGTCTTCAGCATACCCACTGTTGAACCATTTTCTTTGGCACAGTCTTTCAGTCAGTGACAGTCACCAAATAGGAATAGGAAGAGACCAGAAATGTCAGCCATACTCTTGTCTACTGTCCACCGATTTTGTTTTTAATGATGGGAGTGTTAGAGGATGAAGAGAAGAGGAGGACCTGTGGAAGATGGGGGTGGGGGGGGTCTCTGATTACCTATGAGTAAAACAGTGATTATGCCATGGGATTATTTTATCAGGAAAATGAAAAGTGTCAGATCATTGATACAGCAAATGTATCAGTCTGGAGGTCATTGTCACACAGGGAACAGACTATGATGGAGCATATGGGGTATGGGACAATATCCTGGATAGGCCGCCTTGGCTCTCTAACCATTGTGGAATTGCTGCATTGCCACAGACTGCCTAAACCTGGGATAGAAAATGAAATGTGAGACTAACATGTTTGCATATAGTATTTATGTTTTTTGATATATAGAACATATTAAACCCTTAAGGTAGTGAAGAAAGCACATTGTGCATTGTAGTTACTGTACATGCAAATTATTTACTTCTATTCTTCAAAAACTACTTCTGTGTCTTACAGTGCTATTTTAGTTGTAATGGTACGTTAATTTTACATTTATGGCTACTCTCGTCTCTACACCACTGTATTGCACGTATATAAATATTCACCATATTACGCACCTGTCTTACGGTACAGTCCACATATTCGTGTGCCAATATACAAATTTGGGCAGCACAAGTAGAGAATGATGTGACAGTGGCAGATTAATAGTCTGCTGCATAAAACAGTATCTTTGGCGATGCACTAATCTGTTTGCAGGGATCACACTGTAAAAAAAGAAATGTCTGGGCCTTTCCACTCTCTTTTCCTCACGCGTTTCCATCTCTTTCGCCTACCATTCCTCTCGCTCTCCTTCCTCCTCTCCTCTCCCCCATTACTCCCCCCCCCACCCCGTCTCTAGCTCCTTAGCTGTAGTATTTAGTTTCCCTTCAAGGGCCGCAGCGCACCATCTGTCAACAGAGCCGTAAAAAGCTGATACATGCAGAGGGGGAACAGCCTGCAGCATGGGGAGAAGGGGGAGAGAGATACTGGAAAGAGTGATAGGGAGAGATGCTGTGATAGAGTGAAAGAGAGAAATAGAACTGTCTGTAGAGGTGTAAAGCAAAAGATCAAACATTATATTCTGCAATATCATAAGTCGAGAATGATGTGACAGTGGCAGATTAATAGTCTGCTGCATGGGGAGAAATGGAGAAGACAGTCGGTGAAAGTAAAGCAGAAGGGTAGTGGAGTATACCAAAATAGTGTAGGATTAGAAAGAGAGAGGGATAAAGCAATGGATGCGCTGAAGTCTGCAGCAGCAGGAATGAAAACTGCCAGCATGAGGGAAGAGAGACATAATTTATGTGCAGACTACAGAAAAGGCTATTGGGGTATATTCTGAGACAAAGAAAGGATTACAAAAAAGGATGATCAGACATAAAAAAGAAAGAAAACTACAGGGGTACAAAGGGAACTCCAAAACGTACAAAAGGCAAATGTGTAAGTTAACAAAATGATGAGTTAATAAAGAAGAGGTCATAAACCGAGTTTACAGAGATGGCAGAGCAATGACATTTCAGAAGAAGACTTTTATTAGTCTCGAGTTTGAAGTCCTATTTATTAACAAGTGATAAAGATTTTTTTATCACCGCTTATTGCAGCTATAGAAAAAATATTTTATCACCTCAATTTATCAATAAAAATTTTCGAGTCAGCTGAACCTCAGGGAATACATACTATTTACCTGCGGCTGGGATGCCGGCTGTCAAGATACCGACAGCGAGATACATCTGCCAGGTGTAATCAATACAGAAATGCCTTTATGGGTCATGATATCGCGCCCAGATTGCATTATGTGATTATTTACAAATAGACCCCTAAGAGAGATTCCAAACACAAGTTTCCCTTATAGACCAAATCCTAAAATGTAAAAGGTTTAATATAATAAAATAAAATAATATTAACATATACAAATGGGATGTACTTATGTGGAGACTGCCAGTCACAATACCGATGCCTGCATCCCAGCCCCTCAAAATCCTGACAGTCAGCATGCCGACTAACAGGGACTATTCCCACTTGTTGGTTTCCACGACACCCATAGAATGGGAATAGAACCTGTAGCCCGCAAGGGGCTTCGTTGCGCTCATCCCACCCCCGCCAGCATACTAAATCCCGGCATCAGTATGGTGACCGGAGGGATCACAAACGCCGGTCACTCATACCCCACCCAATCAAATATATGTATAGGATTCTGAAGCTGAAGTTGTTCAAGAGTTCATGTAAGTAAGGCTGTTAGCATTAAACTTCCACCTGGTAACCTACTGAAGCATCCAGTTATTCCGGCTGCATGAAACCTTTCCACGCCTAACATTTGTGGTAACACACAGCAACATGAGGTAAATACGATGGGGTCAATCTGTTTAAGTGAAAAATATTATTTACATATGTGGGCTATTTAAGTAGGCCTACTAAGGTAAACCAATGTTGCAAACCATATTTGTCATTATTATCTATGGAGTCCAATTGTCAAACATCCAAAACTTTTAACATTTAAGAGATGAGTGCAGATAGCTAACGCCATCTTCATTTGGCATTTGGACATTGTTGCCTACAGACTTCCTTTTCTTGATGGAGAGAGGGATCTTTGGATCCCTCCCTGGCAGCCCATACTTGGCCCTGATGGCTGTGCATTCCAAATAGGTAAGCTGGGTCCAAGCCTGGCAGGAATGCAATTTATCTGTCCTAGCCCCAAAAAGATGTAGTGTCACTGTGAATAGCAGTGATAACATATGATGCTTACCACAGTAAAACAGTGTTGTATCTAAGGGCCTAATTCAGACCTGATCACAGCAGCAAAATTGTTCTCTAATGGGCAAAACCATGTGCACTGCAGGTGGGGCAAATATAACATGGACAGAGAGATTTGGATTTAGGTGGGTTATTTTGTTTCTGTGCAGGGTAAATACTGGCTGCTTTATTTTTACACTGCAATTTATATTTCAGTTTGAACACACCCCACCCAAATCTAACTCTCTCTGTGCATGTTATATCTGCCCCACCTGCACTGGACATGGTTTTGCCTATTAGAGAACAATTTTGCTGTTGTGATCAGGTCTGAATTAGGCCCAAAATACTTTCTTAAATACCTAAAAAGACTTATGGCCTACTTTTTTTTTTTACGACTGTCTGTAACTGCGACATGCACTGGGTAAAGAGTTTGCAGGTGCTGCTCCACAATGTTCTATCTCCGTTTTGAGAATGTTCCTCCATTCTTTGAGTGCCCGTAAATTTGTCTCTAATGTATACTCCTATTTGTTGAGTGGAAAAGCTAATGACCCATTGCAAAGCCTGCATGATAAATTGGAATCTAATTTGATATACTGAGGGATGAGGATTGGTCTATTGCTTTGGGTTCACACCTTGTAAAGCCACTGAGTCAGCAGGATTCCAACCAATTCAGATGTTTATCTTCCATAGGGTTTACTGGACTCCGGTAAGGCTGGTTAACTAGAGAGGGGAACAATTGTCCTACGTGTGGAACTCCTGGGGCAGATTTTAGGCATTTGCTCTAGGCGTGTCCTGAAATGTACATATTTTGGTACTTAGTGGTAGGCTGTATTATAGAAATGGAATATGTATTCCTCATCATTATCCAGGAATCTGTATATTTGGGATCAGCATATAGGACTCTATGACTTCTGTGCACCAGCTATATGTTAGCAATCTGTGTATGATGGCAAAGGTTTGCATAGCTAGACATTGGATGGCTTCTGCTGTCATTCCCTCTTTTTCAGAATGGGTGACCCTGGTTAAATCAACTTTCGGCCAAGAGAGATTTTTATGTGATAGCAGAAAGTGCCTCCTGAAATTTGAAAAAATATGTTCAAGACGGTAGATGTCTCTAGGCAGGTATCTTTGGAGTCCCAGTTGCCTGTGAGCAGCCAAGCATTATGAGCTAAGCTACAGTATGCTGCAATATTACTGTCTAAGTTTGTATAAAACTTTGTAGTATCAACATTATTTCTCCTCAGTCATACATTTTCCAGCTATACAGAAAAAGCTATATAAAAAAATAAAAAAGCTATATATAGAAAAAGCTATATAAAGCTTGTCTCTATTTATGTTATTAAAAGCACACTTTATATGATATATAATCACACTTCAAAACTGAATTGTACTTTTAATGTTTTTCCCTTTATTTCTGTATCTTCATAAAATGTAAATAAAAATACTCCATTTAAAATAGACCCCTTAGTGTCATCTTAAGGTTAATCATGATACTAGAACTTGGATTTTCAAATACCCTTTCGTTTTGCATTCACTTAAAATTTCCGTAAACTAAAAACTATTTGTTACACTGGGAAGAAATATTTCATGGATATACCCAAATTGTAATATGTTTGGATAATACAAATGGCAGATAATAATAATTACATTTCTGTTTGTTGCCCCAAGGATGTCACTAACTCCTTTTGAATTTATAATGGAGTATGCAATTAGTGGCGTTTTTTCGACCAGTCAAAAAAAAATGCACATTTCGCCCGTTTGTAGGTCGAATTTGACCTATTCAATGTGCATGCCGTTTGTTCGACTGGACGAAAAATCCGCACAGGCGAAAAATACGCGGATCGGCAAATTTCACGCCGATCCACTTGTTTTGTCAAATTTGTGTGTATTTGACAGTTTTTGGGTCCGTTTTCACCCATGCCAATTCACCCAAAAAAAAATTACAAAAAATGCCCGCTATTGAATACACTGAGGTCGAATTAGTGCAGATTTTCCGACTGTCGGAAGATTCTGCACTAATTGAATATACACCATAGCTGCGTTAAGCCTACATAATGGCCATTGTATATAGGCAAAGGTTACTTTATAATGTGTATAATGTGTATGCTATTTTATATTGACTAACATACAGTGTGCAAGAAATAGAAGGTAATAAAAGAGCAAAGTGACAGAATACAAATAGAAGCAAAAAAAAATACATCACAGAAAGTGTCATGAAAACATGAGGAACATACATATTGTGACAAAGGGAAGAAAGGAAGCGTGAATTTAAAACAATCAGAGTAAATGAAGAAAGAACATGAATGGCAAAGGTATGAGTTTATACTGTATAAAGTGTCACACTAGATAGAAGAGCTTTAGAAAAACAGCAAATAATTGATGAGAAAAAAAGTAATGAGCAAAAGATAACAGCAAAGGTTGAGGGGGTGAGTGCATTATGAAACAGATGGAAGGGAAGATAAGGTAAGTAGGGAAACAGTAAAGGTTAGTGAGGCGGAGGGAAACAGAGAGAGGAGACTGAGGAAGGTAGATGGGAAGGAAGAGAGAGGTAAGGTGAAAGAGAGGGGAGAGCGTGCTTCAGAGCAGCAGCTGGAAGATTGGAAGAGACAGCTTCGGAATTACATATCCAGGGAGATTTAGGGGAAAAAAACAATGTGACAGGAGAACAGCGACAGAAACGGGTCCATGCAGCGACTTCACAAGCTATTACTGAAAGAGACTGTATGTGAGAGGAAGGGATAGAATAAGAAAAAGGAAAGATGAGGAGAGAGAGAACAAAGTAATAGAGGAACAAGCAAATGGGAAATAAAAACAGATAGGATGTAATTAGAGTGTAGCAAGACAAAGAAAATGTAATTTTTGTCAGCATAGATCACAATCGTAGAGGCACAGGCTCCAAGAAGCCTGCCTGGCCCATATATCTAATTGCTAATTCTATTTATATATCACCCACACCAATAATAGCTTAATGGCATATACCCAGACTTGAAGCATCTGGAGCAAGATTTTCTGCTGATTTTTTTTTTTTTTTCACTGAAGGTTTGCAAATACATTGTCGTGGGTGCTAACATTTGTATAGCCTATCCACTATATTTGTTTTTAAAGAGGCTTGTGGAGGTACTGGAAAAGAGAAGTGGTGGAGCAAAGCCAGTATTAAAGCATTTCAGATATGCTGCCATATAGAATGCCTATACTATTGCGCCAATACAATTCTCTAGATCAGGATGCCTCATCTTCCATCCTCCTGGACACTGTGAAAGATGGCCTATGGTCTTTCTGAAAATAAATCAAAATTTCCGTCCAAACCACCCATAAAGCCTATCTCTAAACAGGCTACATTATTCTCTTTTCAAAAATGCTGTTGGCAAGTCAAGAATAACTCATATAGAAGAAGCAAATCAAACGGAATGTAAAAACAGAATAGATCTATGTGGATGAAGAATAAGATTTAAAAGATAATCTGAACATTAGATGGAAATTGAGCATAGGGATAATTTGGCATTATGCTGAGTGAATGTGCTGTATAGAGCTTGGAGCCAATATCGCCCTTATATTAGACGAATTCCCTCTGCCACATGCAGGGTCTCAGTCACTGGTAACTCATTAGCATAATTCTGGCACTTTCACACATTAGTAAGATATCAACATCGTCTATCTACCCACAGGCAACAGACATGGAGGTAGGTGGGGAGAGCATGAGAGACGATAGATACATAAAGGTTAGAGGTAGAGAGATAGGAAAAAATCAAGGGACAGAAGCAAAAAGACTTATAATGAGAAATCCCTCACACTGTTCATTAAGAACATTAGTTGTGTAAGGATAAAAGCGTCTCTCCTTTCTAGCGGTCACCCACTGTCCTGCTGTTATGACCTCTGTGTTAGGGCATTATCTTCAAGCCACCTTCTAATGAGCCCCCTCCCTATATGAAATATATAACCCCCAACAGGAGTCTGAGTCTGATAACCCCCCTATCAGTACTCCGCAAATGAGCCATCACAGGTTCATTAGGTTGCAGCGTCTCCTTAATAGCCTGCTAATTAATATTTAGCTGTCTAATTAGCTTGCAGTGCCCAGATGTGTTCTTTATAGGCAGCCTGGACTTACCATTTCTAATTAACCACAGCAGTGCTGAAATACTCTAAGTTACAATGCTGTAAGAATAGACAGACACATAGATGTTTATAGTCTTGCTCTATAAATATGTGTGGTCATTGTAAAAACCACAGCTAAATTGTTCAACGTATTACAGATGATTTGGTTTACCCAGGACGAGCACGCTTGGAAATTAAGTAGAGGACTGGATATAAAATATCCACTCGCTATCAGTGAATTGGGTTTGTAATGTCCATTAGCCACAAGTTAATGTTGTCTGTAACCTTTGAAATGGCTCTGTACTATCAACTAGCCACAGTGAAGTGGGTCTGTATTTATAATTAGCCATGCATGGGTTGGCAAGTATTGCCTCCTAGCCATCAGAGAATGGAATCTTTAATTTCCACTAACCATAACTTATTTTTGATTTGTGTTGTCAGTAATTGTGGGCCTGAATCAGAAGTGAATGCAGTGCAGATATACATGGTTGAGTTACATTATTTTGACTACCAGCTAATAGCCAGAGTAACTACTGTGTGCAGCATGGACAGCAGATAGATGGGCTGAAATGTCGTTTTAGACACGCGTCTGGTAGACCTCAGGTACATTTTGACGATGTGATGCTCCACTGTATGACGGTCGGCCCTCACGCACATTCGTAGCCGACGTTCACCTCTCACATCAATGACACGTGGTGCTCCGCAGTTTCCACATTGGTTATTCACAATGGTGCCATTTGTCCAGTCACAATACACCTTCACCACAGCAGCAAGCAAACAGTCCACAAACTGCGCTGTTCCAGAAATACTGCCACCTTGTCTCGAAAGCCGATCATCCCTTTTTGCAACTCGGATAAATCGCCCCTTTTATCCATGACAGCAACGAGTGCTATGTGTGCAGACAGCCTATTTCACACCTTATATACTCACCAAGCCAGCGCACGACACGTGACGTACTTCATGGGCTACGCGCTGTTGACATCAAGTGTATGAGGTGGTCACAATAACGTGACTCAACCATGTATATGCAGTTGATTTATTTGTACCGCGCACGTGTGGCGAGTGATTAGCACCTGGGAATTTATTTACAAAGTGAGTGACAGGTAATTACCATTTGTGGAAGGTGACCAAGGGGGCTAAGAAATTGCAGCAGTGTCCCAGCTAAAGACTGAGAATTTCTGTGCAGTTGTATTAACCCAGTTGCTCAGAAGTTCGATGTTGCAACTGTTTCTAATGTTACTTTTTTATACATAAGCGCTGGATCTGAGATGCCATTGTTGGGTGTCTCTGCGCACATGATAGCAGTTGCAGCATTAGCATATTCTCATACATCCGCTGCATGTGTAATCGCCGTAGAGCCGGCATTTGCGTCAACCTCTGAATCAGGCCCTGTGTCTGCCACAATATAATTAATTCTCTTTCTCATTAGCTACCAGTGCATAATATTGCCCACTAGCCACTACTTAACTGAGTTTATAATGTCCAATAGCCAGCAGTAAATTGTCTTTACATTGAAAACTAGCTAACAACTAAATGGATCTATAAAGTAAGCAAGCCAGCAGAAAACTTGCTCAGTAATGTCCACTAGCCACTAGAGAATAAGGTCTGTAGACAAGTGTATTTATACTAGTCATTGACTGTTACAATATGTGTAGCTATTTTGCTGCATAAAGTATAATTAGTCACTTCTGATAGAATGCGGAGATTAACAAGTGGGTTTAATGTTTTATGGTGCGTACACACTGGCCGATATATCGACCGTTCTATTGAATGGCCGATATATCGCTTGCCCGCCGGCAAGTGTATATGAACAATATGTCTGTGAATGCCGTCGTTCACAGACATATTGCGTCGGCCCTGCCGCACAGCCGATTACCAATATATATACCGATATATTGGTGCATCGCTGTGTGTGTACGGGCGGTCAGCCAACCTCCCGTACACATGCTGCATCAGCCGGTGGCAATTGTCAGCTGAACTGGGCAGGCGCGTGTAAACGCCCGCCCAGTTTGTGACGTCAGCCCCGACGGATCAGGCAGTGTGCATGCTCAAAACACTGCCCAGTTCGTAAGTAGATATATCGGCAGATCATTTTTTAAATCCCGGGATTGGCTGCATTTCAAAGTGTCCCATCCACCCCCCCGCGCCCCGGCATGGCCAGGTCAGGTCAGATAACTCACAGCCATCTGACCGGGCGGGTGTGAGGGACAATTCCAATGCGTTCTGGCGGCTGGGCAGGCAGTGCAGCAGTGAGGTCCTGCGGCTGCGCAGCATGACATGAAGTTAGAGGTCACGCTGCACAGCCGGCGGACTTCACCGCTAGAGCCGGGGGAGACAGGCAGCGTCTGAGCATCCCGAGGACGCTCAACGCTGCCCGACATATCCAAAAATATGTTGCTGGCCAATCCCGAAATCCCCAGTATTGGAAGCTCCAATCCCGGGATTGAATCCCGGCTAATTTTAGGTCAGGATCCCGGGATTCCGCCGATTCCGATCCCAGGATTGGCCACCCTAATCACAGATAGCACCCATCATTTTGTTAACATTGTCTTGAGTGAAGAATCTACTTGTCCTTCATAATGTAGTATCAGGAGACAAATAGGGAGCAATGTGGGGTATTCACAAACCTATGGGCAGGGGGCACATATGACAGAAATAAAGGCAAAAAGTAAAGGTGGTTTTGAATCACTAGTGGTAGCTAAAGGCCCGTACACACTGGTCGATGTATCGGCCGTTCTCTTGAACGGCCGATACATCGCGGGACCGTCGGCCAGTGTGTACGGGCGATACGTCTGTGAACTTCGTCGTTCACAGACGTATCGCGTCGGCCGCGCAGCACAGCCGACAGCCAATATATCTAACGATATATTGGCCCGTCGCTGTGTGTGTACGGGGCGGTCGTCCGACCGCCCGTACACATGCTGCGGCGGCCGGCGGTGATTGACAGGTGAACTGGGCGGGCGCGAGCGCCCGCCCAGTTCATGACGTCAGTCCCCCGACGGATCGGGCTGTGTGTATGCACAGCACACTGCCCGATCCGTACATAGATATATCTGCAGATCAATTGATCTGCAGATATATCTAATAGTGTGTACCCACCTTAAGTCTGAATGCAAACGACCCGGAGCTAAGTCCCGAGTTCGCGACCCTGCTCCCGACCAGGGTCACGGAGCTGAGGTGTACTAAACTCAGCAATTTCTGTGACTGATGTCTGAAATAGGTGTAACAGTCCAGGTTTTAACAATTTGGTAGCAAGTGCACCGCGCTGTATCTATATTTTAGCTGCTCACTAAAATAGAATTTAGTAATAATAGAATGAGCGCTTAATGGATATACTTAACTCATTGTGGAACCTGTAAAAAATAAATTAGTATGATTAGTATGTTTATGCTCTTTTACTGAAAGAGTGATGAGGAAATGGAGGGTGGGTCCGTTGCTCTGGTCGCACCTACTGTGTCTAAACTACCTCTACTGTATCGCAGTCCTGGATAGGATGGACTGCGCCTCCCCTTTCTACACGGTTCCTGTTCGACTCCCGCTGCTGATGTTACATTTTTAGATAATGAACAGTCTTTGAAGGAGCAAGTAGCAACAGTCAACTGTTGTATCTGTAGTCTCGTACTGACTGTCTTTCTACAGCTCGAAGATCTCCATTTCCACACGACCGCTGGACGCTCTTTGCGTGTGACTGTTGATATGCTCACTGGCAAGTGCCAACGCCAACTTCTCGTCTTGACCACAAACAGTCTGATCATCGAGAATTGCGGGCATTACAAAGGCCTAACGCTAGGTCACACTATACAATTATCTTGCAGATAATCTGCCAGATCTGGCTGGTTGGAATGATGATCTGGTAATGGATGAGAGCAAATGACAATCGACCATTTGCTCCCAAACACTGGAAAACTAACAAAACCTGTCGTTCATACAAATTGGTTAAACGCAAATTTAACCAACTTGGATGAACGACTGTTTTTGTCCATTTTGCATTTTTTGGGAGCAAATGGTCGATTGCCATTTGCACTCATTCATTACCAAATTTTCATTACAACCAGCTAAATCTGGCAGGTACACAGCCTAGGTACACAGATAATTGTATAGTGTGTACCTAGGCTAACACGCATTGACCCCTTGTACAGAACACGCCAGCCAATCCACTGTCCGGAGGAAACGAGGAGATCATGGCCTATCAGCTCCAGCGGTCGTATGGAAGTGGAGAGCTTCGAGCTGCAGTAGAACAGTCAGTTTAGACACAGTAGGTGCAACCAGAGCAACGTAGCCACCCTCCATTTCCTCATCATTCCTTCAGTAAAAGAGCGTAAATATACTTTTTTTTTTTACAGGTGCCACAATGAGTTAAGTATATACATTAAGCGCTCATTGTATTATTACTAAGTTCAAGTTTTAAGGATATCCATTCTTGAGCAAAGATGGTTAAATCAAAATAACTGAAGTACTACAGAAATGAATAGGTCACCTGTGCCCAAGTATGGCTATCCTTAAACTTGCACTGTTATATGTGCCTTGAGAACCGTGGGTGGGAAACACTGTTCTAGTGTCTATCACATATTAGATCTGCCTGTGTAACTTAAGAAATCTCCCTACAAATAAACAGCTGCTACAGAGCAAAGTGACAACTAATTTAAATGTCCTTTTACGTAATATTTTTTGAAATGTAAAAGACATGTCTGCTTTCAGATATGGGCATACAGCAATGTGGTGTTTTACACTCATTTTCTGTGCTACACTTGTTTTTTTTTTCTGCCACAAAATCATTATATATTTGGATTGTTACAGTACCTGTGCATCATTTGAGATGATAGCTCCAGTAGCAGTCACTTTAGGGTAATCTCTCCCTGTCATCTGTGACTTGATATAGGAGGTAGAACATTTCCTCCATGTAAAAATGTCACAGTCAATGCTTGAGCCTTCTGTGAGGGAACATTCTATCCCTGGCTCGGGACATTTTCAATGACAACTAACAATAAATTTCATACATTTATGTTGAAAATATAGATAGTAGATATACAGAGAGGAATGGTAGAAGGAAATACATAATTATACCTAAGGATACACATTTTTCCTTATAAGTGTGGGTGTTGTAATAAACAGGAAGAAAGTTATGATGAGCAAACCAGTGTACTTGTGGCCTGATTCAGAGATGGCCACAAACCAGTGTACTTGTGGCCTGATTCAGAGATGGCCACAAACCAGTGTACTTGTGGCCTGATTCAGAGATGGCCACAAACCAGTGTACTTGTGGCCTGATTCAGAGATGGCCACAAACCAGTGTACTTGTGGCCTGATTCAGAGATGGCCACAAACCAGTGTACTTGTGGCCTGATTCAGAGATGGACACAAACCAGTGTACTTATGGCCTGATTCAGAGATGGCCACAAACCAGTGTATTATGGCCTGATTCAGAGATGGCCACAAACCAGTGTACTTATGGCCTGATTCAGAGATGGCCACAAACCAGTGTATTATGGCCTGATTCAGAGATGGCCACAAACCAGTGTACTTATGGCCTGATTCAGAGATGGCCACAAACCAGTGTACTTATGGCCTGATTCAGAGATGGCCACAAACCAGTGTATTATGGCCTGATTCAGAGATGGCCACAAACCAGTGTACTTATGGCCTGATTCAGAGATGGCCACAAACCAGTGTACTTATGGCCTGATTCAGAGATGGCCACAAACCAGTGTACTTATGGCCTGATTCAGAGATGGCCACAAACCCGATATTTTTGCAGATGAGCAACTATCGGTGGTCTGCAATGTGTATGAGTTGCAGTGTGCTAGCATTGTTACATTACAGTCGGCGGTCGCAGTGAAGATTTCTTTCACAAAGTGAGTGACAGGCAGTTGGCGTTTGTGGGAGGTAACAGGCAAGTTGCAGCTCAAACACACGTGTGTCCTGACCATTTTAGGGGCAAGTCGCAGACTGCAATTGCAATCCTGTATGTCTGTGGCCATTTTGAGTGACCAAAACCTTGATAATCAACTGATCTGCATCTGATTCTGCTTCTTTGTATGCAGTCGACTGGATATGCGAAGCCAACGTCTTAATATAAATTCTGGCAGGTGCTACATTTGCATATTTTCACACAGCCACTTCGTTTACATTCACAGCAGAGGTGGCATTACCATCCATCTTTGTATCAGGCCCTTAGTCAAGGAACTACCAATAGTCACAACTGGGTCTGTTTGCAAAGTTAGCATAGGAATCTAGGCAGAGAAGAGGTTAAGCATGCAAGGTACTACTGAGGCATGGCACATTGCTGCCCACCCATGTGTGTACATGCCCTTCCTCAGCTCACATTACAATCTGACAGCCCCATAGATTTCCTGCTAATGTGAGCAGGAGGTATAGGTTGCAGGTCATGGTTTGCAGGTTTTAGTGTCAGTGAGAGGGATTTACGGGGGTGGCTGAGTTATCCCCTGTGCTGGCTGGAACAGTGCCTGCTTTATAGACCATAGGCAAGAAAACAGCAGGGCTAGTTGGAACTAAAGACATGGGTATTGCTAACTTGGTCACAAAGCTCATGTATGCCCCTTTCTGCACATAACCAAATAAAATGATAAAGTGCTTTAGTGTAATAAATACAGCCCAGTAGCAACTGTGCAATGAAATATACTAGGCTGTACAGCTTTCTTTCTGTGCAAAACTATTTTCTCCAGCAGAAAAAACACTTCTAGTTGCAAGATCCACTCTGTGCCTAAGATACCCTAGATCCGCCTATCAATGGCACAATCACTCTGACTTGCCTCGGGCTTTGAGCACCCACCCTCGCTACTTATTTATTAACAGTTTCTTATATAGCGCAGCAAATTCCGTTTCACTTTACAATTGGAAATAACAATGATATAACAAAACTGGGTAATAACAAACAGTCATAGAAGTAGGAAGGCCCTGCTCGCAAGCTTACAATCTATAGGGAAATAGGCATGGATACACAAGGAAAGATGCTATCTATTGCATAGTTGTCCGCCCCATTGCAAAGGTTCTTGGTGGACTGCATGATATGGTCACACAGCAATGATGAACCGGGTTGGAGAGGAAGAGAAAGTGAAGAATGAGAAGACATGTGAGGATATGTGTGGACTGTGCAGAGTGGATGCAATTTGATAGGAAGGTTTATGAAAGTTATGTGGGTGGTTCTGGAATTTGATAAGCTTGCCTGAAGAGGTGAGTTTTCAGGGAACACTTGAAGGTTTGAAGACTAGAGGAGAGTCTTATTGTACGTGGTAGGGCATTCCACAGAGTGGGAGCAGTCCGATGAAAGTCCTGCAATCGTGAGTGGGAGCGAGTAATGAGTGTGGGTGAGAGACGCAGGTCTTGTGAGAGAGAGATGCTACTTCTTACCTTAGCAGGTGGGAAGCTGGACTACCCAACCCCTGATTCCTCAGACTGGAAGCAAGGCTTTGATTAGTGATCACTATTATTATAGGAGTCACTTAGCCATTGTGCCCTATGCAACCACCCAACCTAATACAGAGCAATAATATTCAATATCATATAGTACAGTTTTCATACAACTTGTAATAGAACGGGTCCTGAACATGCGCAATGTACTAACCTACATTTCGACTGGAGCCACAATTGCGTCGAGACCTGAGTCAGGCCCAATGTGTACTCAGCTTAAGGCTTTTCTGACCATTTATCTTATATGTTCTTTCACTGAAAAAAAATTGCAGCCCATGCACAATATAAGTAGTCATAGATGAATGGCGTGTATACAGACAGTACTGGGTACTCGACATTAGCATGTAGCTAATAATATCTTTTACTGTGTTAGTATAACGTAAAGATCTAACATAATACAAAATAATCAATAGCAGCTCACTTAAACAGAGAGATGTGGGCTCCTTGCACACAGAAATAGATCAAGGAAAAAAGGGAAAATAAAGTGCTGAGATATTCTATGTCGATAATGTAACAAGTGAAACAACAATCAACTTATCAGAGGTCACGGTTTAATAAATATTTTACAATGAAATGCAATATACTGTAAGCAGCAGTCTAATAGTGGGTACACATTAGGCGATTTGTAAACAATATGGCTAATTTTTACCCTCCTGAGCGATATTGTTTACAATATTGCCCAGTGTGTATGCTACCAGCGATGGCCGATGTGCGCTCCCGGGGTCTTTTATGACCCCCTTTGTCAGCTGAACATGCAGCTCAAACTGACTAAAAATATTCTAATGCTGGGTATAGTAGTGGACGATCACAGATCATGGCTGAGAGGATGACCGCTGTAAAGATACATCGGTTCCGGTATGAATGGTCGACCATGTTATGGTCGACAGTCATTAGGTCGACCACTATTGGTCGACATTGACATGGTCGACATGGGCACATGGCCGACACATGAAAATGGTCGACACGTGAAAATGATCGACACGTGAAAAGGTCGACATGACTTTTTTTGTGTTGTTTTTTTGCGTAAAGTGACTGGGAACCCCAATTAGTGCACCGCGTCCCCTCGCATGGCTCGCTTCGCTCGCCATGTTTCGGGCACAGATTACCGTTCCAATCGTAGTCCACGTGGATCGTAAAGTATGGAAAAGTTCCCCAAAAGAAAAAAGTTAAAAAAACTCATGTCGACCTTTTCATGTGTCGACCTTTCATGTGTAGATCATTTCATGTGTTGACCATGTGTCCATGTCGACCATGTCAATGTCGACCAATAGTGGTCGACATAATGACTGTCGACCATAACATGGTCGACCATGTGAACGGATACCAGATACATCGACCATCCGTACACACTAAACAATATAACATGCGACCTATCGTTCATTAGCCGAATTCAGCTGTCGGCTGCCGGGTTGTCCCATCTGCTGGGTCGAAGCAGAGCAGATGGGACGCACCCAATGTCGGCGGTCGGGAGCTCATGGAAGTGCGTACACACTACCCAATGTGCACGATACGTCGGTCTAATCTGCTGGTTCGGACAACATATTGCCTAGTGTGTACCCAGCTTTCCTGCAACTAATATCTCTTCCTATAAATCCATGTAATTTACAGTCTGTTCCCAATGCTTGATTATTCTCCATACTCCTTACTTTCATATTATCAGCAACTATAACGTTAAGCTTCCTTTCTCCTGCTGTTTTTGTTATAATGTCACAGGTCACTCTGTATTCTGCTTTCAACTCTAATGGGGCCGACTGTAAAGCAAAAAAGCAACAAACCACTTGCATGTAGCTCATAAATACTGGACAGTTGTATTTTTACAGTACAATTTAGAACTGAGTTTGGACCATACTTGCCTACTCTCCTGGAATGTCCGGGAAGCTCTCGAAAATTCGGTGACTCTCCCGGCCCCCCGGAACAGCAGACAAGTCTCCCGATTTTTCTGTCCCCCCTGCCCGGCCGCCCACTTTGAGAGTAAAGTGGGCGGTCCGGACAGTCGATGACGCGATTCTTGTTGAATCGCGTCATCATAGTCACGCCCCCTGCTGTATAATGTAGGTTATATCGGCATTAGAGCCGCGCCCTCGTACCACCTCCGTCCTGCCTCTTCTCGTCACTGTCCTGCCCCGCCCCTCTGCTGAACCGACCTGGCTGCTCTCTCCCGGTACGAGTTGCCAGGAAGTAGGTAAGCATGGTTTGGACATGTCCCTCTCAAATCTAAGTATCTCTGCACATTTTAAATTTGCTCCACCTGCACAGCAACACGGTTTTTACCATAGTACATAGGGTCTGTTCATTAAGAAACTAAAAAGCGTACTGATACTGATGTATAGCTGTTATAAGTAATAGTAGTAATTCACATATACTCACCCTTCCGGCAATGCGATGAGCTTCCCTGCAGTTACCACCGCAGTTCAGGTTACGCCATTTTGAGCTGGCGAACCTGAACTCCATGGAGAAGCGGAAAGCTTCCTTCATGAATCGAATTCAGGATACAAAAGTATGGTGATGCGATTTAGCTGCGGAGCAGGGGTGCCGCTGGAGAAGTCAGGGACTTCTCCACAGTAACCTGCTCCATGAATAGCAGGAAGCAGAGAAAAGCCACGTTAAATGCAAAACAGGGCTTTTCTCTGCTTTATGAATAGACCCCATAGTTACTTGCTCTTTTTTTGCTTTGTCAGAATCAGCCTCTACTACAAATCCGTGACATGATAGCCTCACTCCACCAGGCAGTCACAGATTTGTCCTTAGAGGTTACTCTTCCTAGAGCAAACTGAGTGGGCTTTTTTTTTTAACCATTCCTAGTGTATAGGGTTTCCCTCTCACCGTCAATAACTGCCTGTTACTGACACCTCCCACTGCATCATGATGCGAATAACTCACTGACACCACTAAAGGTCCTACTCCACACCTGGAACCGCTTCTCCCAAGGCTCCTACCCCCAGCAACTGGCACTACTTACTTCTGTGTATGTGTGGTCACACTTCTGCAACACCTCCTGGTTTGTGTCAGCTAATCTCCAAAGATCATTTACTATAGACCAATACTGTGTTTGGTAACAGGCAACGGAGACACCGGGAGACACAGGATTCAACTACAGAACAGCCGGAGAATGGAGTAGTACTATTATGGTGGTCACAGGAAGCAAGAAGATATTTTCTTGAAAGCAGGAAGATGTTTATTTGCTCCAATGAAATGTCTTTCAGAGTCAGTTAGTTCTGTAGCTACAGGTACTAGGAACTCCACAGAATACAAGATGATACACTTCAAGCAGGTCAAGAAGTTATATAACAGAACTCACAAGCTCCTTATATTCAGTTTAAGTATACAATACAGCAGGGGGTTATACCGCCCTGGTCTCTTGTGCATATGTGCAAAAGGTGTCATAGCATGGGAATTTACAGATGGTGAGACAGCATCACGATGCTGACCTGTCCACCGTCTCACCTGTACTAGTTTACACTTTGCTGTATTACATGTAAGATTCCACATTTTAGCACAGTCTTCTAGTTTCTCTACAGCAGTATTAACTTGTTTTAAGACTTTTGGGGTATCAACCTGTTACAAATCTTTGTATCATCTGTCAAAAGACATAACTTCCCCTGTATACCTTGCTTTCACTGATTTACCTTAAATTAGGGCTTGCTGTGGGTTTCTGCACTGTATAAGTTTACTCCTATGTTAGTAAATAAAACCAACTGTCAGGATAGAAACTTCTCCATGTTTGAATTTCCTGAGAACTACCTAGCTAACCTATGTTGCACAATTATCTTCTGCCCCATCCACCTAACAAAGCAAAATGTGACAAGGAAGAGACTGACTCTCAGTTCAGCAACCCAAACATGGCTAGGTACCAACTGGCACATATTCAATAAAATGCCACAGTACTAGACATTTGTAAAGGTGTGCTTAAATCTGCAATCCTGCGCTCTCTGAAACCTAACTGTTTGCTGGACTGTGCTCCGTTCTTGCACACTAAAAGTGGGTCTCAATCTAGAAATGCATAAGAAATATAATTTCAGCCGATGTACTCAATACTTAGCTGCCAATAAAATAAGTATCTGGACAGACAACATATATGCGACATTTATAATGTCTCAAAGCTACTGTATGACTTCTCATTACAATTGACCTTATTATACATACATGCAGTGCATAAAGTGGTCCTAGAGAGGTGGTGGAACTCACCCCCCTCCCCACGGTGCCCATGTAATAAAGGTAAATAGGGGGTGTGGTCTCAAAAAGAAAGGGGCGTAGTCACACAATAGTAATAATGCCCACAGTAGTAGCACCCAAGTGGAAATTTTGAAGTGGGGGTATGGAAAAGTGAAGGTTGCAATTATGTGCGCGCCAAAGGCGCGCGCTCTCCTGAAAAGGGGACGTGGCAACGCAAAAGGGGGCGTGCCCTTTAGTGTCGTTTACCACACCATATACCCCTTATACACATTATGCACCACAATAGTAGGACCCCTTTCACATTATACCTCACAGTATGAGCCGAAATTCACATTATACCACACAGTATGAGCCACATTCATATTACACCACACAGTATGAGCCACATTCACATTACACCACACAGTATGAGCCGAAATTCACATTATAGCACACAGTATGAGCCAAAATTCACATTATAGCACACAGTATGAGCCAAAATTCACATCATACCCCACAGTATGAGCCGAAATTCACATTATACCACAATCTCAGCGGGCGCCCCCAGCATCTCCCTGCAATGCCGGGACATCGGGTTAGGCAGAACTGCGTTATGTCTCACTTTAACCCCTGCATACATGGCATGAACTATCCTCTGGGCATGTATAAAATATTCATGAAAAGTAAGAAGAGTAAATGACCCATTTATTGGTAGCAGCAGGCTGACTGTGCCAGCTTCCAATCAACTTGGAGTAGCGTCAAGGGTTCTTCAGCCACCACTGAAATGATGCTGCAGCAGCTAAAGAGGTGCAGAGGAGCGGTATCCGGTCAGATGGTCGACAATGTTAAGGTCGACACTCATTAGGCTGAGCACTATTGGTCGACATTGACATGGGCAAATGGTCGACACATGAAAGGTCGACATGAGTTGTTGGGGGGGGTTTTTTCCATTCTTTTTTGGAACTTTTTCATACTTTTTTTCCGATCCACGTGGACTACGATTGGGAACGGTAACCTGTGCCGAGCGCAGCAAGGCACCTTGCCTGAAGCATGGCGAGCAAAACGAGCCATGTGAGGGGACGCGGTGCACTAATTGGGGTTCCCCGTCACTTTACGCAGAAAACGACACAAAAAAAGTAAAAAAAAAACTCCTGTCGACCTTTTCATGTGACGACCATTAGTCCATGTCAGCCATGTCAATGTCGACCAATAGTGGTCGACCTAATGAGTGTCGACCTTAACATTGCCGACCATTCATACCGGAACCCAGAGGAGCAGCCACAAGGCAGCAGACTGCACCCATGTAACTGACGCCATAGTTACTCCATGCTCTGCTGCCCTCTGACCTCTGTGATTTAGGCAGACTCGGGGAATGGCCCAAATTGTTGTGGTTTCCCATTCGGCAATGGTGGAAGGTACAGTATATGATACATGTGTTAATAACTTCTACTAGGTTATACTATCAATGTTAGATTTGTCAAAACTGCAAGGCACTTACATTTTCTACTTTGATCTATGCCTTCCAGTATTCTCTGCTGCCAGTAATCTGAAGATATAGGTAAACTCAAAACACACATGTTGTCTACCTGATGGTTTTATTCTCCTCTGACCTGATCTTTAACATGCGCTATATTACCTGTCTCTGTATGTCTCCTTTCATTTCATTGTTTCAGTCTCAGATGTATCTGCTGCCTGAGCCTTTATATGTTATATTACATTATCTGTAGATTGATGTACTTTACAGTAATTGTGTTATTCACAACGGCTATGCATAGGTGGTCTGTATATACTATGTACATGTTCATTTATACCCTGAATAAATCACTCAGAATGCACAGCTTGTGTATTGTGCAAGTGATTCTCCCACCTCTATCCTCTTCTGTCCCCCACCTGCCTGCTCATTGTCTGCACACAGTTGCAGATTCATGGTAATAAAATATTAATAGGGGATTTTCAGTGCACAGACTGTCTACTTCTCCCGGCAGAGCCAGATCCTTCGTACAATAAATGCAAGCCCCACAGAGGGTCTGATTAACATGCTGGCGGCATTACAGGAACCCATACAGGCATCTGATTATGAGTGCAGATCAGATGTAGATAGGAGAAAACCGCACTGCCTTTCCTTAACCCACTCACCACCAAAGACCTGTACAACACTTTGAATAAAGTCTGCATCGTTCCTGATCACCTGTATTTAGGAGATATGTTAGGTACAGTAGGAACCTACCACTGTATCATCTGCAGTCAGGAGATCAGAGGACACTAGATAGAAATCCAGCACTGTCTCATTCAGTGCCGATAATGCGTCAGGAGATCAATGAACATCAGATAGGGACCCAGCACTGTCCGATTGTCTACTGATAATCTGCAGTCAGGAAGATAACCAGAACTTTACAAAGAAAACCACTGTCTGATCCTGTTCTGATGATCTGCATAATGCACACATATAAATCCAGCACGGACGGACTGTGTATGCATAATCTTTAATCAGGTGATCACTGGACATTAAATTAGAATCCAGCACTGTCCTACCCTGTCATGGTAATATGCAATCAGGAGATTACTGGACATTATATAGAAACCCAGCACTGTCTGATCCTAAAATGACAATCTACAGTCATCATAGCACTGGAAATTAGAGAGAAACTCAGCACTTTCTAATCCTGTCCAGACAATCTGCAGTCAAGTGATTACAGAACACTAGAGAGAAACCAGCCTGGTATGATCCTGTTCTGATGATCTGCATAATACTTACATATAAATCTAGCACTATCGGATAAATGGGATCAGTATGTGATCCTGGCAGCCGGGATTCCGGCAGTCATTATACCGAAGTCGGGATACCGGTTATTAGAATACTGGCGGGGGAAAAGAGCAATGAAGCCCCTTGCGGGCTTGGTGGCGAGCTCCGCTCCCCACAGGTTCTATGCTCCCTCTATGGATGTCGTGGACACCCACAGAGGGGGAATCATCTACCTCGCCGGTATTCCGGCAGTGCTATGGTGCCCCTGGCGTGTTCCCGGCGTTGGTGTTGTGACAGCCGGGATCCCGTCCATCGTTATGCTGACTGCATACCGGATAATCTACAGATAATCTTTTATAAAGAGATTACTGCAGATTATCAAGGATCAAACAGTGCTGGGTTCTAATCTGATCCTGTCCTGATATCTGCAGTCAGGAGATCACTGTACAATAGATAGGCACCCAGCACTGTCTGTTCCTGTCCTGATATCTGCAGTCAGGAGATCACTGTACAATAGATAGGCACCCAGCACTGTCTGTTCCTGTCCCAATAATATGCAGTCAGGAGATCACTGTACATTATGTAGGAACCCAGCACTGTCTGATCCTGTCCTGATATCTGCAGTCAGGAGATCACTGTACAATAGATAGGAACCCAGCACTGTCTGATCCTGTCCTGATATCTGCAGTCAGGAGGTCACTGTACATTATGTAGGAACCCAGCACTGTCTGATCCTGTCCTGATATCTGCAGTCAGGAGATCACTGTACAATAGATAGGCACCCAGCACTGTCTGTTCCTGTCCTGATATCTGCAGTCAGGAGATCACTGTACAATAGATAGGCACCCAGCACTGTCTGTTCCTGTCCCAATAATATGCAGTCAGGAGATCACTGTACATTATGTAGGAACCCAGCACTGTCTGATCCTGTCCTGATATCTGCAGTCAGGAGGTCACTGTACATTATGTAGGAACCCAGCACTGTCTGATCCTGTCCTGATATCTGCAGTCAGGAGATCACTGTACAATAGATAGGAACCCAGCACTGTCTGATCCTGTCCTGATATCTGCAGTCAGGAGGTCACTGTACATTATGTAGGAACCCAGCACTGTCTGATCCTGTCCTGATATCTGCAGTCAGGAGATCACTGTACAATAGATAGGCACCCAGCACTGTCTGTTCCTGTCCCAATAATATGCAGTCAGGAGATCACTGTACATTATGTAGGAACCCAGCACTGTCTGATCCTGTCCTGATATCTGCAGTCAGGAGATCACTGTACATTAGATAGGAAATCAGCACTGTCTGATCCTGTCCTGATATCTGCAGTCAGGAGATCACTGTACAATAGATAGGCACCCAGCACTGTCTGTTCCTGTCCCAATAATATGCAGTCAGGAGATCACTGTACATTATGTAGGAACCCAGCACTGTCTGATCATGTCCTGATATCTGCAGTCAGGAGATCACTGTACATTAGATAGGAACCCAGCACTGTCTGATCCTGTCCGGATATCTGCAGTCAGGAGATCACTGTACATTAGATAGGTACCCAGCACTGTCTGATCCTGTCCTGATATCTGCAGTCAGGAGGTCACTGTACATTAGATAGGAACCCAGCACTGTCTGATCCTGTCCTGATATCTGCAGTCAGGAGGTCACTGTACATTAGATAGGAACCCAGCACTGTCTGATCCTGTCCTGATATCTGCAGTCAGCAGATCACTGTACAATAGATAGGAACCCAGCACTGTCTGATCCTGTCCTGATATCTGCAGTCAGGAGGTCACTGTACGTTAGATAGGAACCCAGCACTGTCTGATCCTGTCCTGATATCTGCAGTCAGGAGATCACTGTACAATAGATAGGAACCCGACATTGATCCTGTCCTGATATCTGCAGTCAGGAGGTCACTGTACATTAGATAGAAACCCAGCACTGTCTGATCCTGTCCTGATAATCTGCAGTCATCAGATCACTGTACAATGAGCCCCAGCACTGTCCATTTCTGTATGAATAAACTGCAGTCAGGAGGTCACTGTACATTAGATAGGAACCCGCACTGTCTGATCCTGTCCTGATATCTGCAGTCATCAGATCACTGTACAATGAGCCCCAGCACTGTCCATTTCTGTATGAATAAACTGCAGTCAGGAGGTCACTGTACATTAGATAGGAACCCAGCACTGTCTGATCCTACCTCCTATATCCAGCATTGTTAGATTAAAACAGGGCCAAATGTCAGAGAAATATTTGTACCTCATTTATCACCTCCAAACTCCCTTCCAGCAACACGCACAAGTGGTTTTTAAAGATGATACCAATTAAGGTCACAGTACACCAAGCAAGTGATATGATCTGATAGGGTTTTTTTTATATATAGAATTTTGTTGAATTGACCAATCAGGGTATAAACTAGAAATACTGGGCCCCAAAGGGAACTATAAACTCTTCCCTTTTCAATCCACGACCTGGTAGTGTTCAAGCCACCTTTGTATTTGCAGTTTTATTTCGACATATATCTAGTTTAACTGCAGCAAGGCTCATGCTCCAAGTATTTTACAATAAACATCAATAACATATCTCAGAATTGATTACAATAGTGCCGCAACACTGCACATTTAGCCCAAGTCATCACCTGTCATCATTGTGTCTCTGAATTTACATAATAAAGGTCAGGGCGGCCTCACAGTTGTGGGACCTGGACTATCACAGTTGTGGGACCTGGACTACCACCTCACCTGGCACTTTGGCAACCATCTACTATCAGGCTGTAGAAGGATTTGGAACGTAAGAGCTGTTGACAATTTTGTCAGTCAAAGGTAATAGATTACTGCGCGATAGGCATGAGGTAAATTGCGACTGACTTGTGACGTGTCAGCAGACAGTGAACTATGTCAGAAGAAGGGAAACATTATTTATTGCATTGTTCCTTTAATGTCAGAATGGCTTTCTTAGAAAATCATTCATAAGTTGCACACGGTCATATTATTCAATTACTTTGATCAATACATTGCCCAGCTGGTAGTTATGCACACTACAGCAACTTACTCTATGAGTTTTACAATCTTTTCTAAAAAGCAGTAAGTCTAGTGGGGCCTATTTGAGGATGTTTTTGCTACCGATAGGGTTGCTATGCCTCGCAATAGCCCCCTCTAGCAATACAATTCATCAGGTGTCACCTATTTACCAAGGATCACAGTGGTACCACTGTGATCTCTGTGCTGTAATCACAATCTCAGGTTGGCAATAGCAGAAGTAAAATCTGTGACAAAAATTATTTATGCTTTGATAAAACATTTTTTTGTTCAGCCTTTAGTGGAGTTTAAAATTATATATATATATATATATATATATATATATATACATAGATATATATATACTTATATCATTCTTTTTATGTTGATCTATTTTTTTTTTGTTCAGTCTTTAGTGGAGTTTAATATATATATGTTGGGTGTATATATATATATATATATATATATATATATATATATACATACATATATCATTTTTTTATGTTGATCTATTTTTTACATTTACTTTTTTGCCCATATAATGGTACTAAAATTTAATGTCTAAGGTCCACAATTTCCAGATGAACTATTGAATTAACCCTTACCCTTATTGCTTTAAGCCAAAAAATCTCTGAGGAAGCTTTCAATAGGTTTTGGTTAGTTTCACTGCAAGTCAATGGAAATAGCTATACACAGTATGTTTAAAAAAAAAAAAACCAACAAGCAATGTTTTTAATGCAAAGTAAGAAGAGCAGGAGAGTGGAATCAGCATAAAAATGTAGTCTTCATCGAAAAATTATGCAGTGTGGGTAAGTTTACCAATCGTTCTTGAAAACCTGTATGTATACTCTTTTTTTAGTGACAAATCTGGAGTGTACGCAGAATTTCTTTAGTGTCTGATGCAGTATAGACCGTTTCTCAGCGACTCCAGCTGCCTGGAGCTCTTTTTATTGATTAGTCCATGTCTACTATTATAGTAACCAACGGGAAGCAGCCTGCGCAGTTAGCCAATCACAAGCTGATTCCTACTGTCAAAGCAGCCATTAGATTGAGTCTCAGGCAGCCATATATACTAGAGAGGGAATCTGTGTACTAAGTGGGCACAATCGTTGAAGGAGCCTTGTACAAAATGATCCCAATGGAGGGGATTGCATAATAAATGGGCACAGAGTTGAAAGCTGTGCACTAAGGGCCTAATTCAAGGTTGATTGCAAAACAACATTTTCCTTTAATGAGCAAAACAATGTGCACTGCAGTGGGCGGCAGATATAACATTTGCAGAGAGACAGGGGCGGATCCAGAAGAAAATGAAAGGGGGGGTACCATGATAGGATAAAGATAATAGTTATATTTACATGCACCTAAGGCACATGTTCTCCCAGATAAGGGGTGTGGTATCACAGGGGGTGTGGCCTCACAGAATACACCATCAGGTAATGATTGGCTGTAGGAGCGTATCCTGGTTTATTGCCAATGTTTCACCCTGATTCCCTGATTGGGCCTTGAAATATTGGTCACCTGTTCCATTAGTTATGAGAGCCCGGAAGGCATCCCAGCACAATATAATTATTATAGTTTTTAGTTGGTGGTGGCAGGTGCAGCATACCTTGTTTTTGGCACTGCACAGAGACTCAGACTGCAGGATACGAACTGCCCATCTTTGATTAGCAGAAGCAGCCAGCTGGATCTCCAACAAGCAGCATAAGACATCTGCAGGACAGCCCTTTCACAATCACACGGGCCGCCTTCTCAAAGCTGAGGCTGAGTTTGACTGCATGGTAAAGGAAGTGGAGGAGGAAGTGCTGGGAAACTGTGCGGTGCAGTGAGGGCTAATGAAGCCTTCTGCGCCGTCATAAGTAACAGTCTTTCTCAATGCTGGCATTTGAACCCCCTGCCTGGCCTGGACTCTGGCCGGCTGGCAGTGGGGGAGGTAGGTTGCGGTGTGAGCACACTGACTTGCTGTTAGAGCCGTGGTGGGTCCTAGTGCCTGCCGGCTCTTTAATCAAATCTGACTGACGGAAATAGCAGTAGTGCTGCTGTTCTCCTTTTGAGAAAAAAAAAGTCAGAAATGACGGGGGGGCACGGGCCCGAGTGCCCCCCCCCCCCCCCCCCCCCCCCTGGATCCGCCTATGCAGAGAGAGTTAGATTTGGGTGGGTTATTTTGTTTCTGTGCAGGGTAAATACTGGCTGCTTTATTTTTACACAATTTAATGTCAGTTTGAGCACACCCCACCCAAATCTAACTCTCTCTGCATATGTTCTGTCTGCCCCACCTGCACTGCACATGGTTTTGCCCATTAGAGGAAAATTTTATTTGGCAATCAACCTTAAATTAGGCCCTAAGTCGACAAAACAGAGGAGGAACTGTGTACTAAATGGGAACATCCCTGGGGGGGCTATATTATTATCTGATTATCACATTTCAGCATCTTTTTTTCCTGGAAATCATGTTTTCTTCATTGCCTGAATAGGTTTCTAATGCTAATAGTGTTTTATATATATACTTGTCCTGTTTTCACACAGAGATGAGATGTTGCTATAATCATTCCAAAATGACCAGAGGCTGAGTGGATTCATTTATCTAAAAGGAGCATGGCTTATTGTTATTGCAAAGTACTTTGTATCTTTTTTTTTCTTCACAATTTCTATTTTATTTTTATTTTTCCACAAATTGGGTAGCCCTACATGTGGCTCCCTTTGAGAGATGAACACCATTACAAAGAAGAACACTTAATAGGTGCAGGCAACCATTTTGTTTACGTTACAACTATTCATATAATTCAGCCTATCCATTCATTAGATACTATTGAAATCACTAGAGGACTTTGTGATCAATATATACGGGACTCAGCTCATGAACACTAGTTCAGGTCACAAAATAGCTATCTAATATGGGACTGATGCAGAACTGACCACAATTACACCCAAAATCTTGGCTGTAATGTGTTCAACATAAAGCCACAATTACAGCAATATGCAAGGTTTAATACATTGAAAGTTGCTGATAAGCACCAGTAGTATATGTGCAAAGTATACATCACGTGAATATTATTTATAAGTGCATCTCGTAACAGAGAGACACACACACACATGTATATATATATATATATAAAATGTGTGTCCTACTCCCTCTTTCACACATATTTTTTCTTATATAAACTGTGCTTAGCATCCTTTGTGCTGCTACCATGGATTATTAACCAAGCAGGCATAAAAAATACAGAATTTGTTCTATCTACAAGTAGGGGCCTGCGGCTCAATCACTAACCCAACCTTCACAGCTCAGGCCTCCATACTTCTATCTTTACCCTTGTTGAACTATGGGGGTAATTCAGATCTGATCGCTGGGCTACGTTTTTTGCTGTCCTGCGATCAGATAATTGCCGCCTACAGGGGGAGTGAATCTTCGCTGTGCAAGTGTGCGATCACATGTGTACGCCGAGCTGCGGAAATCCAGTGTGTGCAGTCTGAGCACAACCCAGGACTTACTCTTCCAGTGCGATTGTATCCTGCTGATCGGGGCCGGAGCTGACATCAGACGATTGGGCACGCCTACGTTTTTCTGAACACTCCCTGTAAACGGTCAGTTGCCACCAACCAACGGCCTCTTCCTGTCAATTACATTGCGAACGTCCGTGCGAATGGATCCTTTGCACCATCCCGCCGCTGACCGGCGATGCCCGTTGTAGCTGTCTGACGCGCCTGCGCATTGCGGTGCATACGCATGCAGCTTGGACCTGATCGCCCGCTGTGATGCGAAAATGCACAGCAGCGATCAGATCTGAATTACCCCCTATGTTCCTGTCTTTCCATCTTATACTGTTTCAGTCTCCCACTCTTACTTACTTGTCATTCAACAAAAAGGGAGCTATAACTAATGTAGGTACTTATTATTCAATTGATCAAAACTATCTGATTGGTTATGATGGACTGTTTTACACTTGCATAATTTTATCTGTGTTAATTGACTGATACAGAGTTATAGGCCCTACGCACTTAAAGATCTAACTGAACGATATGAGCGTTTTCGTTCAATAATGAACGAGAACTCATTCATATCGTTCAGTGTGCAGGCACCACCGATGAACGATGTGCGGCACCGCGCTCGTTCATCGTTGGTGCCGGCTCGTTTATACATGCATGCCGATATGGACCCTTTTGTTTATATTAGCATGCAGAGCTATGGGGCCGGGTGACGGGGGAAGTGAAGAAACTTCACTCCCCACGTCACCTTCCCCCCCCCCGACCTCTCCCCTCGCTGCCGGGTCGTCCATCAGCCATATCGCCAGGCACCTTGGCGGCACATTGCGCTGTGTGTAGGGCCCATTAGATATATGTCTGTGGAACAAATATATGAAAGGATAGGGCTGGGCAATTCCAAAGTAGCGGATGTAACTCTCAGATACAATGTTTGTGATAAACATCTGAATTGCTTCAAATTTAAAAAGCAAATAAAGAAGTAAATGTTACCACAAGTGTATCTACCACTGGTGAATAAAAATATGTAGTGTGAACAAACCTCACGATTGTTGTCTGTTGTAAATAAATACATTGTTCAAATGTAACGGATGTAACCGGGATAGGACATGGTAATTTCTGAAATAAAATACGTCTGATTTCTCTGGAACTACAACAGATATTTATTCCATACTTTTTTTACAATAAAGTGTAATCCACACAGATTGTTTTAGTACATTTTTCAGAAAAGTCATTCTTAGTACCTTGACAATATTTAATGGAATGTATGTGTAACGGACGTAGGGGGTAATTCCAAGTTGATCGCAGCAGGAAATTTTTTAGCAGTTGGGCAAAACCATGTGCACTGCAGGGGGGCAGATATAACATGTGCAGAGAATTAGATTTGGGTGGGTTATTTTGTTTCTGTGCAGGGTAAATACTGGATGCTTTATTTTTACACTGCAATTTAGATTGCAGATTGAACTCACCACACGCAAATCTCTCTCTCTGCACATGTTATATCTGCCTCCCCTGCAGTGCACATGGTTTTGCCTAACTGCTAACAAAGTTCCTGCTGCGATCAACTCAGAATTACCCCCGTAACCCGAAATCATCACAGACGTAACCATCAAATACATTAATCAGGAAATGAAAAAAAGGCCCCTTGCATTAACTGGTACAGGGTCATTTACCTTTCTAACAATGATTTCATATGGGTACCATATCTCATCATCTTTGTTTTAACTCTTTCACTAACATAAAACCACATGAAACCCTGATTATCAACATATAATTTCTGACAGTACATGTCCTTAACTTTTGTTATAAACTGCAATAATTCAAGTTTTTTACCTTTTTGTTTTCAGAAAACAGCAATAGATAATCAGTGGTCACAATCGGTGTCTGCCTGATGCTTGGTAGCCATTACTGAAATAAGACAAAATGGCAGCATGTCATGTGACACACTGTTACCAACCCATTTTTTAACTACTGTAGACTATGACTGATGCACTGGGAAATAATTTTTCTGAATATTCCAACTTTTTTTTTTCATGACCCATGTCCACTTTTGGTTGGAATTGCCCGGCTACATGAGTGTGGTATATGACGACATTTATGTCAACGGGTTGACTACGATATGCCGGCGGTCGGGCTCCCGGCGACCGGCATACCGGCGCCGGGAGCCCGACCGCCGGCTTACCGACAGTGTGGCGAGCGCAAATGAGCCCCTTGCGGGCTCGCCATGCTACGGGCACGGTGGCGCGCTACGCGTGCCACACTATTTTATTCTCCCTCCATGGGGGTCGTGGACCCCCACGAGGGAGAATAAGTGTCGGTATGCCGGCTGTCGGGATCCCGGCGCCAGTATACTGTGCGCCGGGATCCCGTCTGTCGGCATACTGAAGACCACCCATGTCAACATGGTCATAATGTCAACATCAACCATGTAGACAGCGATGAAATGTTGACCTATAGTCACTGGTGGCTCAGCGGTCACTTGCCTGCTCCTGACAACTCGCAGCGGCTTTCAGGTCCCAGTGGTCATATGAGCTTCACTTCTGGGCTAGCCCCGCAAATGCTCCAGCATTTCGGTAACTGTACCTAATCTATACCCCTATCCCACGCTTTAGTGCCTAACACCAAACTTCCCACCGCAGCCTAACCATAATGTTGACATTCTGACAATGTAGACATTTCGCAATGTGTTCACAATCAACACAATGCATGTTGACATAATAACTGTTGACACTGTGGCGTCAATATTGTCCTTTTGACTACATCCCAGACTACATCTGTATGCAAATTTGCTGCTACTTGTGCCTCCTTACCATTTGAGAAACAGGACGGGTGGAAAGTACAGTAAGAGTATGTTCATGTATTTGTGATGGAGGTAACCAGCATGAAGGTGTAAATTCACCTGTCAATAGCTGTAACAATAAGGTTGCCTGAGAACTGGTGCAAAAACTCGCTAATGATGATCATCGCCAGCACTAGCTAACAGTTTCTGATTGGCTGCACTTTCATCTCTGAAGCTGATAGGTACTTCCTTCACTGTCATTTCTATGCAAGAAGGAATATTTTATCTGCTTTATTATAGAGGTTTTATTAATACGGTTGAGTATCCCTTATCCAAAATCCCACATTTTTGGGTCCCCTACTGAGATAATGACATATATATTATATACTATGTATATATAAATATATTATATAGATATATATATGTATATTATATTATATATGTGTCATTATCTCAGTAGGGGAACCAAAAATTTGGGATTTTGAATTTTGGATAAGGGATACTCAACCTGTAGTAGCATTATTATGTAACCCACCCCATTTTTTCCAAACCCTTGTTGTGCGTATCACCAGTTTGTTTGTAAAAGTATCTAGGTATGTGATTACCCGACATAAACCTGACGCACATGCTACTGCTGCAGTGCTGGATGCATCTTGAGCTGGCTACGTTTCACTATGTGGGCACAAATACACTATTTTTATAAGCATTTTACAGTGTATATTATAATGTCTGTCCAATTTAGCATGAGACCGACTTATTTTACACTCATCTAATTTTCCTCATCTACATCGGTGTCAATTTCTGCGTCCCATGCTTGTGTATAGGTGACTTATCTCTTATACACTCCCATTTCTCAGTCTCTCTACAACTTCTACCACTTTATCTCTCCTCCTCAGAGGCATAAAGGATACAGTGATGTACTGTTACTATCAACCTGGGCTCCATGTAAACTAACCTTCATATGTTGGCCAAGCTACAGTATTGAGATTCCCTACTCCACCTGACTAAACTATGCCCCACATTTAATATTGTTTTCCTCTTTCTAATACCAAACTAATTGTGTTGTTCAAATTCACTTTACTTTAAAAAGCCCAAGGATAGAAATACCATTTCCATATTTATAATGCGTCAATGAGACCAGCACATATTTTAGTGCTGCATATACATACCGTAAGACTCCTGTCACATACTTTCTGTTTTCTTATTCAAAAAATGTTTAATTTTTCTGTGTCACTAAGAAATTGGGTAACTCACTGCTGAGATATGTGTATGCTTTTCTCTATATAAATATGGAAAGCTGAGCTAACCCCCTTCTCTCACGCACATTTTTATCTTCTGAACAATTGCTGCAATTACACCCACAGAGTCACTTCATGCATATTGCAATCTTGTGCAGCAATCCATTATGCAGCTCCCAGCAACTCGTGAGTTTATATGTGAGGAGATAGACAGACAGACAGCGATAGATAGATAGATAGATAGATAGATAGATAGATAGATAGATAGATAGATAGATAGATAGATAGATAGATAGATAGATAGATAGATAGAATTAACCTTACCACTTATAAATGTCCAAATAGGAAACACTACTAATAATCCCAGCCCTTACCATATTGCTAGTACCTATCACACTATTGTATTTTGCAATTAATATCAATAATTACAAACTTTAGCACAGTATCATATCACTCACTACATTTTCCTGTACATAACAGTCCACTGTATTCAATTACTAATTTTGTTTTACACAACTGGCATCAGAATAATGACTTTAGTTACTACATGGTCACAATCAACACAATTACATTAAAAATCACTGTGACAATCTGGATCACATCATTCCTACAACAAACTATAGTTTACCACTTCTACATACTGTATCAGTCTATCAATGCCAATCAGCACAAGTTATACTACTACTAAGATCAATACCTGTGCAGCTGTACCCTGTAACAGAATCCATAAAATACACCCAGTTTTGGGTCACGACTTCTGTACTGTATATAACTCTCCATCAATACCATTTCATGTATATTTAGTATTTTCCATATTATCCATTACAATACCATATTGGTTATCATGCCGCAAATATTGATCAGCATGGTTTTTCTCCAACCAATCATTGCAAATGTCTTTTCATGAAAATCAATAATCACATTTTTAAATACCACCTAACCAGTTTTTATTAGTGTGACCCCGACCAGTAACTTATGTATCCCAGGCTATATATTATTCTATATAAATCATGCTTTTGCTACTTCTCAAATTCTAACATAAGTGTAGTATTACAAAACAATAAAGGACTTATTACAACACACAAGTGACCAATTTGAAGACATGACATTTGAAGGTTTATACTTTTGAATGTATACATTCTCCATCCATTAACCATTTAATTCTGTATTCAGCCCCAGAAGAAGATACCACTCACACTTTCTCTAACCTCCCCCCTATATAGAACCAGAAACATGCTGGGGCCATTGACATGTATTATAGGCATGTTCAGACGGCTGATGCCAGTACTCATTAGCTATTAATCATGCACGAATAATACGGATCTGACAGTCTCAGTCCAAACATCTACACACACAGTTGGTGATGAGTCCCCAACAGAACGCTCAGTGAAATCAATAGCCAAAATGTCATTCTACAGACAGAGCAGCAGCCGTTCTATAGCAGCCTCATCAGGCTACAGATGTATGAACAGAATCCGGCATAGCACCCTTGTAACATGGAACAATTCTCTGACATGTCCATGTTAGGGCTTAGGCTAGGAACCTTCTACAGAGACTCCCTGACCTCCACTCACACAACGATGTACAGCGCCGAAACACTGCTTCCCTGGCCATTTATTACAGAGCACCCACAAAACCTTCTAAAGCACCTACAGTATCAGGCAGATGTACAAAGAGCGCAATTAGTAGCAGATCCCCACTGGCGATAAGTGGCTCTATCAATGGGGTAACCCCATTGCAGGTGACCTCATGTAATAATATACATAACTCAGACACACAGAGCTGAGACACCCCAAAACTAAAATCCCCTCCCCTAATACAGATGAAAGAGGCCATCACTACTACCATCGGCTGTGTTGTGTTTGTCTCCGACGCTGAGATGGATGTAGAACCCCAAGCAGTGCAGGACCCCCAGGCTCAGTCCCCAGGCTCCCATGGCGCTGTCACCTGGGGGGCTCCGGACGCTCTCCCTCTGCAGGATGCGCTCTGCGCGGAGGGATCTTCTGGCACTGCTGAGCTGAAGTCGGCGGAGGGATCAGACTCTGCATAAAATCCTCCTTCTTTAAAGAGCCCGCAAATCCCACTATGGGGAATGTCAGAAATTAGGGGTGTGAGTGACTGAGAGAGTGTGTATGAGAAAAAAAAACTGTCAGCCACCACTACAGCTACAGTAAAGCTTCATGGTCTCAAACCTATTGCAGCTAGTGTGGTTTTGTGCTAAATTATAACCTTACTAACTTGGTGTCATGCAAACCTCATTACCTTATGCATGCATCCCTGTGGCTGTTTTACATAGCAGGGGATTTATCGCTTCAACCTTGTACTGCCAGAAAGTCTTTAATTTTACAGTAAATCTCCCTCATTCGCTGCTCTGTCCAATCATAATACATTCAACAACACTTCTGAGGTCCTGAGAATAAGATGTGGTCACTGTGAGCGGCACCTTCAGCGCACGCACCTACAACAGGTTACTGCTCTGCTGCTGCTGTGTTTTGCTGCTACATGTACAGAGACTATTCCATTTTGAGAATGTGATTTGTATTCCAGTGCAGCGATGTCATTTGTAGAACACAACGGGGGTTCTTGTGAATGTGCAATAAAGGATGACTAGCTATATGTAACCCGTTCTCAGGCAACCTGTGACTACAGTAGCTTGCTGTTGTGGAACTAGAAGTCCCAGAATATTTCTGACTAGCATTGCAGGCTGCAGAACTATGAAATGTTGTATGCCGGTTACAAACCTACTGTGTAAGATTTCAGTGGTTCTCACCCTCACACCCTGAAGTACCCCCAACAGTTCATGTTTTCAAGATCTCTAGCTCTGGAAATAGGTGGGACAATTACTGACCCAATAGATTAACTCACATATGCATGATTAAAGAAATCTAGAAAACATGGCCTGTTGGGAGTACTTGAGGGCTGGAGTTGAGAACCACTGCTTTACATATATCCAACAATGAGACTCAGTATTGTGTGTGTATCATGGAAATTGCAGTTCAGGCATTGCTTTATGTTTTAAATATGTTACACCAGTGGTTCTCAAACTGTGTGTTGTGGCACCGTGGGATACTTGCAGGGGTGCCCTGGGTTGGTGGTCCAGGACCAATCCAAATTATTTATGGTCAATGTAATAGGCAAAAGCAGTGCTTGTGGCTGCCAGTCATAACATATGTGGACAAACAGAAGCAAACATTGTCCCTCACCACACAACTGAGCCTATGGATGACATATAAACACAATCTACTTAAATATTTCTTTCTAAATTTCCCAATAAGAAAATTTTGGCCTAGGTGCGGGGGGAAAAAATCTGATATTCCAGGGTGTCGTGATTCAAAAAAGTTTGGGAACCACTGGTCTACACATAAAATATAGATCTAGGCTGTTGTAATAAATTATTATATATGCACTTGGTACTTTGTAGGTATACAATTCTGATGAATCAGTAATGTGTGTAAAATCCCACTGAGATTTCTATGTTTGTATGTATAGTATGGACTTATTGATTTAATATATCAATTTAATTTAGTAACACTAAATAAATGTGCAGTATCTAGCCCATACCTTAAGGGCCCTACACACTGGCTGATTGACCGCAGAGGTACCCGACGGACGACCCAGCGGCGTGGAGGGGTTGGGGTGGGGAGGATGGGGGGAGTGAAGTTTCTTCAGTCACCCAGCCCCATACCCCTGCATGCTAATATGGACGATGTTGTCTATATTGGCTTGCAGGCATAAACAAGCCGGCACCAACGATGAACGAGCGTGGGGCCACGCATCGTTCGTGCATACACACTGAAACATATGAACGATATCTCTTTCGTTAATGAACGAGATCGTTCATATCTTTCAGTGTGATCGGCCAGTGTGTAGGGCCTATTAGTCTATTATGAGCTAAGGGCTCTAGTCAGCAACAATGTTGATGTTGCCCTGAATATTTTCCGACAACATTAACATTTTGTCCCCTTGCTATTCATGAAAAAAACGTAGAGTATAACTACTGTATTAACCCCTGTTCCTGGTGTAGTCTTGTATCCAAAAAGACTGCCTGCTCTTTACCCCATACTGTTCCCTCCACCACATGCTCCACTGTTTCCCAAGTGGAGCGTGTGCTGGGGAGCAGAATGAATTCAATACTGAGAAGTGTTGGGTATAGCATATATATATATATATATATATATATATACATACACACACACACTATAAAATACTGCGCAAAAGTTTTAGACAGGTGTGGAAAATATGCTGTAAAAGTAAGATTGAATGGGGGGAGTACACCAGGAAATGATGCATGTCATGGGCGTTTTTCGGGAACGGACGATGAGGTCTCCTGCGTTTCCTGCGATCGGAAACATGTGTCCCTTCCTACGTAGCCATGCTGCGTAGGCAGGAGTCAACCTCTATTTAAGGTTTCTGCGATGCGATCGCATTGTGGAGTGGCACCACACATGCTGGGCAGTCTTGCAAGTTTAGTGGTCGCAGATTTTGATAAGATAGCAAAATCTGCGACTTACTCTGAATAACCCCCAAAGTGCTGCACAGATCATTTACTTACTCTCTACAGTGCGATATTGTAGGAGCGGGGCATTAATGGAGAAGACAATTAAATTATCTACTCTGTTAACCCTTTGGTAAATAGCGGTAATACTTAAATTATGTGGAAAGGCTAGTTTCTGCATAATTTAAGCAGACATTTGCTTGTTGAATACAGCCCTAAGTATTACACTTTAAAGACAGCCTGTTTGTCTATCTGTCCACTGTCCATACAGGAGAGGTGTAATGTGTACCATGCTCTGTTGTGGCTATCTTTTCTAAAATCCACGTTGGTAAGGTAGGTATAGTTATAGAATATCAGCAAGGTATTTAGACCTTGCATAATGGATTATGTGGCTTTCAGCGGGGACTCAGTCCCACATAGCTCAGTTACAGTCAGTACTGACATTTGTCCTCATTAGCGAATTCAATACATGTTAACAGCTCAATAAAACATCAGCAGAACAGCCAATTCCTAGTAATGCACTACAGGGGACAGCGCAAGATCCCCTGGGACAGATTCATCCCAATAACATACCCTAAAACTCAATTCCCTACCCAGATACCTTCTCTCATTGGGGGTAATTCCAAGTTGATCGCAGCAGGTAATTTTTTAGCAGTTGGGCAAAACCATGTGCACTGCAGGGGAGGCAGATTTAACATGTGCAGAGACAGTTAGTTTTGGGTGTGGTGTGTTCAATCTGCAATCTAATTTGCAGTGTAACAATAAAGTAGCCAGTATTTACCCTACACAGAAACACTATAACCCACCCAAATCTAACTCTTTCTGCAAATGTTATATCTGCCCCCCCCCCCCCCTGCAGTGCACATGGTTTTGCCCAACTGCTAAAAAATTTCCTGCTGCGATCAACTTGGAATTACCCCCATTATCCACATCACCATCAACCAAGCAGGACAGACATATCTCTAACCAACTTGGCTGCAATCACAATTCTTGTAGCTAAGCACAATGTCTACTGTACATCAGAGCTCACCTCAAATAATTTTGTGGGTTAGGCAAGAATTTAGCTTGAGCCCCATAAATTGCAGCCAATCACACCCCCAAGCATTGGGCCAGATTCAGAGCTGCATACGGAATTGATTTGTTGCTACTGCGATTGCATGAAAATTCTTATAAACTCTTTAAGTGCATGTCTTACACAGAGTGTACACACAAAGGCGTTGTTGCATAGCAGAGCAAGATATCAGAAATATGTTGGAAAAGTGCTGGGCATTTGTGTAGTGACTGGGAGGTGGATATTCAGATGCAACAAGATAGGCAGTCTAATGGGTTGTTATGGGAGTGTCACTGAAGGGTTTGCATATGCAGATGCTTAATCCTTCAATTTGGACGTGAAATCCTTCAATGCTCAGGTGAAAAATCTGCATCAGCCATAGTGCTGGCGCAAGTTTCGATGGTGCAACCAATGGAGTTTAAATGAATCTATAGAATGGAGTCTAAAGGTGCCATTGGCAGTATTACAGCATTTACAGAAGTGAATGTTTCAACCCCTGCACATTCATATGCATGATTGTACATCAGGGAAGGACTTTGTAATGGTGTTTGCATTAAGTCGCAGACGGGCAGCCACCAATTCTAAATCAGGCCCATTGTGTTCATACACTCACATAGAAACTACTACCTAGCGTTGTCTTACAGAGATGGCTGCTCATGTCTCCGGTTCTCTTGATTGTCCCATATTAATGCTCCCAGTTCATATGGATATGTCATACACTAATGCCTCCAGCTCATATAATTATACTACACATTGATGCCTCACATTCACATAATTTTACCACACAAAACTGCCCCATTTACTCACTGGCATCTTTTGTTGACCTGGTTACACTATTGAGAAAGGCCACGTTGGCTGCTGGTGGCTCCTCCATCTGTCTCCTCATAGGTCATGATGTGGAGGTGGAGACTAGATGCACAGAAGACATTTTTGACCTCTTCCAGCAGCTGTGCTTATCTGTACTTATTTTGGGGTGGCAAAAGATATCAAATCTGCTTTGGGCACCTCCTGTCAATGAGTGCTCAGGGATGCGGGGGTGTACTGAAGTAATGGCACCCTGGGAATTCAACTATATGGCCTATGTCCAGGGCCACCTCTGCTGTACATACACTTATTGCAGATGGCTAAACAGGATAAAGCCAGTGTACTACAGAAAGCAAGAACTGATGTATAAGTATAATTGTAAACATCAATTTGCCTCTGGTAAGGCCAAATCATATCGGAGGATAAAGATTCGAAAGATATATTACCAATATAAAAATACAGTTGCATACACTTTAATTTCTGTTTTATATCATTGTAAACTATACAAGTATTCACTTCCATATTACTGCACATTCCAATTAACTCGCCCTCTTCATGCGATGGGGGTGAGTTGCCGTTGTGATAGTACGAAAACACTAGCAATGGCATTAGAACTTGCCACCCTTGCAGCTCTATCTCGCTTTATTGTAGTTGCAAACAAAGTTCCATGAATCCGGCAGCATATAGCTGCACTTACACCAAGTAAATTGCAGCTAATTGGATTGACCCCTTAGTTTTAATTCCATAATGAGAATTGTGAAAATAGAAGAAAAGATATTTTAAAATACAGCATACTCCCAAACCTCCACCCATTAACTGCACAATGTTTCTTCTCTGTTCCCCCCAGCTGTCCTCTCACCACAGGATTTGCCCTTTCTCTGACAGATGAAATCATTCCCTTGATATATTGGAAGCTGTGAGAGCTTTTCCCCGCTGAGCGTCCTCCACTGGTGCTTCATTACTGGGAGTTCAGCACCTCGGACAGCTACTGAGAGAAAAGAGAGACAGACAGAGGCCAGGACAGTCCCTGACTGGCAGAGAGATAGGATAATGACTAGAGAGGGGAAGAGACATGTGCTCTCAGAGAGCGATATATGAAGACATTTCAGGCAGAAAGACTGTTGATGCCATGCGGAAAGATAGACATGCCTGACAGAGTGAGAGAGCAATACTGGCAGACAATTCATGTCTGACAAACATATAGTGAAAGATGGACAGCTTTTGACAGACCCACATACAGAAAATGATTCCTGCAGCAACTGTAGTGACAGAAAAAACTAGCTACAGATGTGAAAGTCAGTTTTCAGGTAGTTTATAAGAACTGTCATAAGTAGCCTGCAGAACTTGCAATCTATGCTGCTTTAGACATCAATGGAATTACATTGATTAACAAAATAATTAGCACCTTCTTGGCATACACAGATACTCGTACATAAGAGCTATTCCTCAGTCACTGGTAACAGTCCTGAGATTTGTTCTTCTAAATGCAGAATCAATAAAGAATTTCATTTCCAAATAAATTAAACTAGACACTGGAATCCTTCACTAGAATGAGAGGAGTAATAGGTGGTAAGGAGAGAAACTGATGAGAGGGAGTGAGTGAAAGAGAGAGACAGGTGGGTGATAAGGACAATATACATATATACTGCTGGATAGACTTAATGTGTGAGGAGGAAAAGGTGTGGGATAGAAAGATAAAGGAATAATAAAACCTGGAGAGAAATAGTTAGGACAGATATTGAGAGAGAAGGATAGAGGTTAACATGTATCTCCCTGCAAGTGAGAGGAGCTAGATAAACCTCTTAGTAAGAACACATTGTGCTGGTAACCTCTTTATTACGCCTTATCACTGCAGCAAGGGGAGAGGGGGGGGGGGGAGAAGAGTAGGATCTGGGTGGCAGGCAGTCAGGAAGAGAATATTAGCATGTTCTTATCGCCTCCTGGAACAAGGAATTATGGCATATTGCCACTTTTAAAAAGACTGGTGGCACAGAGACTGAGCAAACTATCCTTTTCTCTAATGTTATTAGCCATGTACAAGTCTTCAACAAATGCATGTGGGCAGTACTGCATGTAAATCTAGGACAATACATAACCTCTGACAACCTTACACAGTGGCCCCTTAGCATGACACCTTTCCCTTTCTAAGGAGATAAGTTTTATATGTATAGATACATGTTTGAGAGCACATACAAAATCTGTTTCAGAACAATTTTTTTTATTGTATATGTAGAATTGTCATTTAAGTTTAGCACATAAACACAGTGTTTTGTCTCCGGTTTCGTTGATTTTTTTTTTCTTTTCCTGTTAGCCCTATAATATTTGCCAAATGCAACCATGCTCCTTTGGAAAGAAATGGAAAACAGGCAACTTGATGACACCCAGTGACAAATAGGTAATTGTATCAACTGACTGAGAACAGGAGTGCTCAGGTGGTAAGCAACCTTCAATTTGTACCAGTTATTTGTTTGGGTTTGCACCACCAGATTCATGAGCCATTTATAATAAGACATATACAGCAAATTCCACAAGTCAACTTGATGGGAATTATCTGTCAACCTGGTCTACAGTCACATCCAATCAAATTCAATCCAATTTAATCCTTTAAAACCAATTTTTCTTCTTATTTTATACCTAAATACCCAATTGGACAGAATGGAGAAAACTCTTGCATGTTGCGAGCTTAAATAAATCAGTCAGTGATACGTGTGTGTGTGTGTGTGTGTGTGTACGTACGTACGTACGTACGTACGTACGTACGTACGTACGTATGTACGTACGTATGTATATAGATAGATAGATACCCCATATCAGCCAGCACTCCAGTGTTGGAAAAATCACCTGCCCGGTGTCCAGACCTGTGTATAATATCCATCCAAGAAAGTAATCGGCACGACATGTTGGCGTGGTTCTGAGAACAGGGCTGTGTCCCCGAAAACGTTTAACTTAACCACCACTGTGGTATGCTGAATACAATTTTAATGCTGTAAAAGTCTCTGAGTGCCAACTACTTTCTTGGATGGATTAAATATACACTGCTCAAAAAAATAAAGGGAACACTTAAACAACACAATGTAACTCCAAGTCAATCACACTTCTGTGAATCAAACTGTCCACTTAGGAAGCAACACTGATTGACAATCAATTTCACATGCTGTTGTGCAAATGGAATAGACAACAGGTGGAAATGATAGGCAATTAGCAAGACACCCCCAATAAAGGAGTTGTTCTGCAGGTGGTGACCACAGACCACTTCTCAGCTCCTATGCTTTCTGGCTGATGTTTTGGTCACTTTTGAAAGCTGGCCGTGCTTTCACTCTAGTGGTAGCATGAGACGGAGTCTACAACACACACAAGTGGCTCAGGTAGTGCAGCTCATCCAGGATGGCACATCAATGCGAGCTGTGGCAAGAAGGTTTGCTGTGTCTGTCAGCGTAGTGTCCAGAGCATGGAGTTGCTACCAGGAGACAGGCCAGTACATCAGGAGACGTGGAGGAGGCTGTAGGAGGGCAACAACCCAGCAACAGGACCGCTACCTTTGCCTTTGTGCAAGGAGGAACAGGAGGAGCACTGCCAGAGCCCTGCAAAATGACCTCCAGCAAGCCACAAATGTGCATGTGTCTACTCAAACGACCAGAAACAGACTCCATGAGGGTGGTATGAGAGCCCGACGTCCACAGGTGGGGGTTGTGCAGGACGTTTGGCATTTGCCAGAGAACACCAAGATTGGCAAATTCGCCACTATCGCCCTGTGCTCTTCACAGATGAAAGCAGGTTCTCACTGAGCACATGTGACAGACGTGACAGAGTCTGGAGACGCCAAGGAGAACGTTCTGCTGCCTGCAACATCCTCCAGCATGACCGGTTTGGCAGTGGGTCAGTAATGGTGTGGGGTGGCATTTCTTTGGGGGGGGGGCCGCACAGCCCTCCATGTGCTCGCCAGAGGTAGCCTGACTGCCATTAGGTACCAAGATGAGATCCTCAGACCCCTTGTGAGACCATATGCTGGTGCGGTTGGCCCTGGGTTCCTCCTAATGCAAGACAATACTAGACCTCATGTGGCTGGAGTGTGTCAGCAGTTCCTGCAAGACGAAGGCATTGATGCTATGGACTGGCCCTCCCGTTCCCCAGACCTGAATCCAATTGAGCACATCTGGGAAATCATGTCTCACTGCATCCACCAAATCATGTCTCGTTGCACCACAGACTGTCCAGGAGTTGACGGATGCTTTAGTACAGGTCTGGGAGGAGATCCCTCAGGAGACCATCCGCCACCTCATCAGGAGCATGCCCAGGCATTGTAGGGAGGTCATACAGGCACGTGGAGGCCACACACACTACTGAGCCTCATTTTGACTTGTTTTAAGGACATTACATCAAAGTTGGAACAGCCTGTAGTGTGTTTTTCCACTTTTATTTTGAGTGTGACTCCAAATCCAGACCTCCATGGGTTAATAAATTTGATTTCCATTGATAATTTTGTGTGATTTTGTTGTCAGCACATTCAACTATGTAAAGAACAAAGTATTTAATAAGAATATTCATTCATTCAGATCTAGGATGTGTTATTTTAGTGTTCCCTTTATTTTTTTGAGCAGTGTATGTGTATATATATATATATATATATATATATATAAATAATAGTATGGACTACTGCAGGTGATACATTTATAATGCATTTTCTGAGGACTTTCTGCACAAAAAAGTGGTGTTGGGTTGATCCCTTAGCAGTTGGTGATTAGAATCCAAAACTCCCTGTAATTCTTGACTACAGTACACTTATCTTTCAAGAAACTAAACTTATATATAATTTGAATTCAAATTCAAGTCAGGATTCTTGAGTCAGACAAACTCTCAAGGGGTATATTCAATTGAAGTCAAAAGCTGCCGTCTGTCGAAAAGACGTCAGTTTTCGACTTTTTTTTTAAGGTAGGGAGGGGTTCCGACCTATTCAATATAACCCCAAATTATTTGACAAGTCGAGGAATTCGACTTGTCGAAAAGCACGTGGATTGGTCGGAATAGCTGCTGATCCACGTGCTTCTGTCAAAAATGGGCGGGCCAGAACCTGTCTTTTCGACCATCTCAAACCGACTTTAAAAACAGTCGGATTGAGATGACGGATTCGAAATGAGAGGCGGGAGAGCCGCGGGCAGACGAGGGAGAGCAGCACTACAGCATCGGCTATAGCAGCGTAGCCGGAGGATGTGTTACAGCCACCGCTCACAGCAGCGGCAACCTGGCTCCAGCAAGCGAGACCTGCTGGAGCCGGGTGGACGCTGCCGTGAGCGGCGGCTGTGACACATCCTCCGGCTACGCTGCTGTAGCGCTGCTCTCCCCAATCTCAATTCGACTTTTTTTTAAAGTCGAATTGAGATGGCATTGAATAGCCCTTGTCGGATCCATTCCGACAAATGAATGTCAGAATGGATCCGACTTCAATTGAATATACCCCTAAATATGGATTTGGTACATCTCTCGAGTATATACTACTACTTTAGGCTGCTATATACACTTCCTATCCTTTGGTTGTGTAATTAGTAGAGGAACTCAACAGTATGGACTCAGTCACACCTGAGTATATAGTAAAAGACTAAACGTGGAAAGTGGCTCAAGAGATAAGGGCCTAGCAATAGATACAAAGTATCAGGGACAGTGTCGGTCTAAGGAGGTAATTCAGACCTGGTCGCTGGGCAGCGATTTTTGCAGCCCTGCGATTGAACAGTTGCCGCCTACAGGGGGCGTGTACTTTAGCTGTGCATGTGTGCGATCGCATGTGTAGCAGAGCTGCACAAACTGAGGAAGTCCCGAGAATTAACGGGACGAAACGCGTTGACGTCATCACCCGTTTTCAACCGCAGCAAACGTGATTTTTCAGTGGCCGCCTCTGCCGTTTCTGCCGTCTGTGCTGTGCTGATTCCTGCCGCTCACCTCGCCGCATCCTGTGTGCTAACAGGCGGCCAAATACAGCGTGCGGATGCACTGAGGACACCTGCCACATACACTGTACGAGTGCGCTGAGGATTCTTGCCGCTTATGGTGTGCCGATCTAAATAAGGACACTCACACCTACGGCTCATCACCAGTGTGGCTCTGTGAATGCTGCCGAGTGCAGCACTGACAACTTGCTGTTATCTCCACTACTACTGACTGTGTGCCTATAAACGCTGCCCTACAGCTGGGAACTTCCAAAAGGTATTCACCCCAAAGAATCCGTGCACTTGTGCCATAGTGCCTAAACGGAGGATATTCCTAAGGAAGGGTAAATATAACCCAATATAATTAGGGCAAAACACATCAGGAAGGACTAATCCTTTACTGGGACGCCAGTAATTAGGATAAGTGGAGACTTTTTATTACTATTCATATATAAGTTGCCATTTATTGATGAGAAACATTGTGGCACTAACGGCAAATATAATCAGAAGGTCTACTGTTTATTTAAAGTGGATACCCTTGTTAGATCAGGTTGTATTAATTAAGCTAAAAGCGGCCATATATATATATAATTCTATTAACTGTGGAATGCATTCCGGTTGAATTCTAATTAAAAATCGAGCTGTTATATTTTATTATAGGTTTTTATAAATGTGTTTACAAGTGTAATGTGATTTGTTTATAGTAAAAGAATAGATTATAACAAGTCTCTTGGTTTTTATGGTAAAGGCAAATACTCACACAATATCACTGTAATTGGAGTCACTGAAGCGCACAGACACACCCCATTTTTTCAAACTGATTTTGTGCAGTCTCTGTGCAGCCCAGGACTTACTCAACCGCTGCGATCACTTCAGCCTGTCCGGGACCAGATTTGATGTCAGACACCCTCCCTTCCAACGCTTGGACATGCCAGCGTTTTTCCAGACACTCCTTGAAAATGGTCAGTTGCCACCACAAGCGCCTTCTTCCTGTCAATCTCCTTGCGATCACCGGTGCGTTCAGAATTTTCTCATTATCCCGTCGCTGACCGGCGATCCCTGTTGCTGCGGTCCGTCATGTTATGTTTGATATTCAAGGACTTGCTTACATCAGGCATGGTTCCCAAAGATTGGCGTATAGCAGAAGTTGTGTGAATATTCAAAAAGGGAAGTAAATCTGATCCGAGTAATTATAGACCAGTAAGTCTTACATCTATTGTGGGGAAAGTACTGGAAGGTATTTTAAGGGATAGTATACAGAAGTTCTTTGAAGCCAATAAGGTTTTTATTAGAAACCAACACAGATTTGTGTAGGCTTTTATGAAAGTTAGTGCAAAACTAGATCAGGGTAAGGAGATGGATGCAATCTTTTTAGACTTTGCTAAAGCTTTCGACACATGAGACTTATCTACAAGTTACAAGAACTGGGGCTAGGTAGCACAATATGCACTTGGGTTAGAAATTGGTTAGATAATAGAGAGCAGCGAGTTGTGGTAAATGGAACTTTTTCAAATTGGACTGAAGTACTACGTGGTGTACCTCTATTGGACCACTATTGTTAAACATTTTCCTTAATCATATAGCAGTAGATCTAGAGAGCATGATGTAAATTTTTTCAGACGATACCAAACTGTGTAAGGTTATAAATTCGGAGGGGAACGCCGAGTCGCTTCAGAACGACTTAAACTGGAAACATGGGCAGCAAAATGGAGAATGAGGTTCAACACAGACAAGTGTAAGGTAATGCACTTTGGTAGCAAGAACAAAAATACCATCTACATACTAAATGGGGTACAACTAGGGGATTCTGTACTGGAAAAAGACGTAGGTGTTCTCATAGATAACAAACTTAGCAGTAGTAACCAAAGTAGGACTGCAGTAAAGAAGGCAAACAAGGTATTAGCATGCATAAAACGGAGAATTGATGCAAAGGATGAGTGTGTTATACTCCCATTATATAAATCCCTAGGGAGGCCACATCTCGTTTATTGTGCACAATTTTGGGCACCATACTACAAAAAGGATATCCTAGAACTAAAAAAGGTTCAGAGGCGGGGAATCAAACTGATTAAGGGGATAGAAAAGCTAGAATACGAGGAAAGGCTTGCCAATCTAGGCATGTTCACTTTGGAAAAGAGGAGATTAAGAGGGGACATGATCAACATTTACAAATATATAAGGGGACAATACACAGAACTTGCAGAGGATCTGTTTTTGGTAAGATCAACATAGAGGACATGCAGACACACGCTTAGGTTAGAGGAGTTTTTCGCACAATGAAACGAAAAGGTTTCTTCACAGTAAGGACAATACGTGTTTGGAACTCCCTGCCAGAGAGAGTGGTAATGGTGGACTCTGTTAACACATTTAAGAATGGGTTAGACAAATTCTTAATGGATAAGGATATACATGGTTATGGTGGGTAGATTGCGCACTATATTTAAAATAATTAAATAATGGCCAACTTCTTCATAATTTTCAACGTATATAATTAGTGCTAATAAAATAATACAGTATAGGAGACCACCAGTAGGTTGAACTCGATAGACAATTTAGACCACCAGTAGGTTGAACTCGATAGACAATTTGTTACTATGTATGTGTCTGCGCATTGCAGTGCAAACGCAGTACAGATCTGATCGCAGGCTAGGAGAAAATGCAGCCTAGCGATCAGGTCTGAATTGGCCCCCATGTTGGATGTATGATGTATGAGAACTTCAATTCATGGTGATAGCCGGCAAATGCTTCCTCAATGAATATCTCTGCCAAACTAGCAAAGATTTTAATTTTCGATTGTAATAAGACAATATTGTGCACAATCGCACATTGGCCCTCATTCCGAGTTGATCGCTCGCTAGCTGCTTTTAGCTGCAGTACAAACGCTAGGCCGCCGCCCTCTGGGAGTGTATCTTAGTTTAGCAGAAGTGCGAACGAAAGGTTAGCAGAACGGCTCGAAAAAATCTTCATGCAGTTTCTGAGCAGCTCCAAACCTACTCTTACCTTGCGATCACTTCAGTCAGTTTAGTTCCTGCTTTGACGTCACAAACACGCCCTGCGTTCGGCCAGCCACTCCCCCGTTTCCTCAGGCACGCCTGCGTTTTTTAGCACACTCCCGGAAAACGGCCAGTTACCACCCAGAACCACCCACTTCCTGTCAATCACTCACCGATCAACAGAGCGACAGAAAAGCGTTGCTCGCCCTTGTGTGAAACTGCATAGTTTTGTGTGAAAGTACTTCGCGCGTGCGTACTGCGGTCCGTACGCATGCGCAGAAATGCCGATTTTTAGCCTGATCGCTGTGCTGCGAACAACGGCAGCTAGCGATCAACTCGGAATGAGGGCCATTGGGTCTAATTCAGACCTGATCGCTAGGCTGCTTTTTCATACAGCCTGCGATCAGGTCTGAACTGCACATGCCCCGCAATGCACAGGCGCGTTGGTTGCAGCGATAGGGATCGGCGGGCAGTGGCGGGATGTGTGAGAAAAGTGATCGCAAGGTGACTGAGAGGAAGAGGCCATATGGTGGTGGCAACTGACCGTTTTTAAGGAGTGTCCAGAGAAACGCAGGAGGGACCAAGCGTTTGGAGGGAGGGATTCTGATGTCAGCTCCGGCCCCGATCATCGCACTGGAACAGTAAATCCTGGGCTGTGCAGGGACTGCACAAACTTCTGTTTGTGCAGCTCTCCTGCACATGCAATCGCACCCCTGCACAGCAATTTCCCCCTCCCCCTGTAGGCAGCAACTACCTGATCACAGGGATGTAAAAAACACACCCTAGCTATCAGGTCTGAATTAGGCCAATTGTTGTGATGTAAAACAGCACATCAATATTAATGATATTCCACCCTAGACTCTCCCATACTTCCAGATAGACTCACAATGCAGACAAGCAGTGATGTGACACCACTGAGTAGAAGCCAAGAAGCTAGGGATGCTGAGGGAACAAACTTCTTGCACGGTCTCTGAGTCTAATGAAGTAATGGGTAAGACAAATTTGGATACTGCATATGTCCATATAAAATGACAGATCGGCAGTTCATATACGGCAAGTGTATGTACTCTTCCTGGCCTCCTCTCAGAGGCCGTATCTCTGAATGCGATGAGAACAGAAATAAGGGCCGCATAATAATGAAGACCATTTAAAAGACAACTTTATTGAAGATAAAATAGTAGCACTCACATAAAATTATGTGATATAGGTTGTATATCACAGTAACAGCATGTAACATAAAACCCCCTGTTCTGGGTGCTAGCATTTCAGCACGTCCGCATCTTCACAGATCCTATCAAATGCGTTTTGGTCCTGATTGGACTTCTTCAGTGGATGTTAATTATATATATATATATATATATATATATATATATATATATATATATATATATATTTATATACTGTATATATATATATATATATATATATATATATATATATATATATAGTCCCAGAAGAATATATATATATATATTCTTCTTTCAAGATAATCCTCGAACTAGAAACATTAAGGGAAAAAGCACAGCTGTTAGGATGAAAATAGGGACATTTAAACGTGTTGGCTTATACTCTCCATCTGTTCTTCCTGTGTCTCAGATAATGAGAGACCACGCTGCCTACTTAAGTCCACAGGTTATCCACAGGATAACATTAGGATATGATGAAGTGACAGCGGATTTGCACCAATCGGTCATAGCTTTTTGGTCTCCCAGCATGCAACGGGCTCATTCATATATCCCCGCCTCCTGGCTCAGGCAAATCATTTCTTTGGTGCTGCAGGAGCCGGACCACGGTCAGAGGGCTGCTGGTTTTTAGCAGCCCTAAGCCTTCTTATTTTATTTTTATAGTCTTACTATTTTTTCTTGAGTTATCTTTCTAAAAAGCGTCTTAGAAAGAGTCACTCCAACAACGCTTACCCACGAGTACAGTGCTGTTTCTGCGGGTGTCTGTGTCAGATATACTAGCAGGTCCTGCAGACGTTACCAGGCTGTGGCCGAAGCATGGGGAGAGGGTAAGGCATCGGTTCCACTTAGGGTAATATGGACACAGCCACACAGATTTGGGAGGAGACTACCAAACAGTTGCTGACACGGCTGCCACTTCGGGTGCACGAGAGCTAGGCCTTAGGGATCATAGGCTCCAGGAATAGTATGAGGCCGCGATCCCTAGGGTTGATGTCAGCGGTGGGGAGTCAGACGCTCTCCCCCGGTTTATGACCAGTTTCCTCCAAGTCTCCTGCCATGAATTGTTTTCCCGCTTCCGTCTGAGACGCTGTACAGGGACAATTGTGAAAAAGAAAGTTGTGGATCTGCACCAGCTTGAAAAAAATAAGGATTATAAATAAATGAAAAAATATACAGAAACCAAAATGCTGACTATTATAGTAAATCCTAAATAGTACTGGGTTTTGGTGGTGCTCCCATGGATTTTGTAGTTAACCTACAGGAAGAAACAAGAGAAAGACAAAATAACCTTGTGTGGAAGCACTCTTGTATTGGATATAATAATAATGAAGGATAAATGATGAGGGGAAGGACCCGTTTGAGTCCTTCCACTGTGGTGTGTTATTAAAACTTAACTTTTAATGTTTTGGCTATGAATAGAGTCACACTAGGTGAACAAAAATGGTATAAAAATCTTGATTGCCGTTGTACCAAATACGGTTCAAGATGTGGCAGGTGAAAATATTGTTGTTATTCTTGGATATTTGTTTGAAACTCAAAATATCCACATGGTCACAGAAAGGGTCAGAATGTATAGCAAGCTTCTCCTGATTAGGTTGAGAAACTAATTATCTGAAAGTTCAGAGAATAAGATGGGAATGGTGTGAAAATCTCCTGAAGAAAATGGCCCACAGCACCTAGTATTCCCTGGAGGTCTCCCATCCACGTACTGACCAGGCCATACCTGCTTAGCGTCCAAGATCGGACGTGATCGGGCGCATTCAGGATAGTATGGCCATGGGCCGATTAAATCAGGAAATGGGAGGGAAACACTTCTACTTTCTGTACTAAATGGGGACAGGGCTTGTAGGGCCCGGTCACAAATGTCCAGGAGAGAGAGAGAGAGAGAGCGAGAGAGAGAGAGAGTGTGTGTGTGTGTGTGTGTGTGTGTGTGTGGTACTTCTACTGTCTGTTGTGATGGTGATTTGGTCTGGGTACAAGCACAATTGTCTGTGTCTAGGGCCACCGTCAACCAGATGAGAGAGTACAGGAGGAGAGACAAAAGTTGAAAAAATTCAAATAAATGTAAATATAAATTGATCCATGAAAATCAATACAAATAAATAATGTGTATACAGTATGTGTCACTGAATGTGCTGTTTAACTGGTAGGCTATTAAACAGGAGGATAGTCCTACACTGAAGTTGTCAGAAAGGAAATAAAAAAAAAGTATCAATATGGATGATCCTGCAACAGAGTAACCTATTGAATGAACATGAAGATTTGCAGCTGAGATGAATATGGCATTCTGGTATATTCTCCTGCTATAAATAGCCCGTAGTATGCTGCATAAGTTGGATGGGAGGAACAAAAGATTATTGTGTCCCAATGTTGTAAATATAAGCTTGCAATACAATTCCTAATTATCCGTTGATTAGGTTCATTCCTAAATGTAATTGCGGAGCAGGCACTGAGGTTGTTGGACCCACTATAAGGGTCTATGGCGCTACATCCGACCAGACAAATGTGTAACGTTACCACTTCCAATGATGTGGGTATCCCGGCGGCCGGTAGCTGTAACCTTGTTTTAGGATCGTGACCATGCTCCGTGTTCTGTGACCGCGCGGCCGCCCGTTCCGGAGAGGGCGATGCCGCGATGACGTCACTGGGTGGGTATCAGATTCCGACGTACGTTTCACCTGTGAGCTAGGCTTGTTCACGGAAGCCCCGTGTTCTCTCTCACCTAGTCTCAATGTAAATAGGATGCGCTGGCCAATCACGGCTTTGGGAATTAATTGAAATTATATGTTGAAGCCAAAATTAATGGGAGCTATTATGAACTTAATTGAAAAAGATAATGACAAGACATTGCACATTAAGACTTGTAAGTGCATTTGTAAAAAAAGGGGGGGGGGGGAGATGGGTTTTGCATAAATTGTGTTTTTGGAAAACCCTGAAAGAGATCAGAAGGGTTCAGAAAATATAAATTATATGAATTAATTGGATAAATGAGGGAGCAGTATAAGGTAGCCTTTGTAATAATGACGGACCTGTCAAGGCTGCCAGCCCCTTAAGTGCTGTGGGATAATCCGAAAAATAAATATGTGAATCATTATATAAAGACAGGGGGGCCGGTGAGTTTTAGATCTAAACGTGGGAGAATGATAAGATGAAATAGATCAGGGAAATTAATAAAATGTTTTGTTAGTATGCGCTTGATTGCGCATATGTTGAAAGGTAAGGAAGGGTCATTGACGGGAGAATGAATTAAATAGGAGTGGTTTAATTAATTGTGGGTTGTGAGAAATGTCAATTGTTTAAATGAATAAACTTTCGGGTGGATGTGATTTAAAGTGAAAAGAAAGCCTGTGCATGCCATTGTTATTGTGAGAAGGAAAGTGCTGATGAGCAAGGGAAAAGTGGTTGTGTCTAGTGACTGATGCATACCACTAAGGAGCTGCAATGCTGTGCAGTGTTGAGTGAAAGGGTGATTAGACACCTGTCTAATTGAGGGAGTGAAGAAAGGAAAGGAGGAAAGGGGGTTAAGTTAGTTGGGTGGTGGGGGGATTGGGTGAAGGGGTTTGTGGGGAAAGAACAGAAATGGAAGGGGAAAGAGAGAAGAGGAGAAAGAGGGGAGAAAGGAAAGAAAAAAAGAGTTGTTGGTGGAAATTGATGACATGAATGTGTTGGGATACATCTGGTGATGGGTGAGACAACCAGAGTGATATTACATGCAAACAACTATGTGGTGTTAGTGAAACTGCAAATGTGATGTGAAACCTTCTGTGGTGTTGTGCTATGTGAGTGGAAGATTGGTGGTCTTGGATAGTGTGTGAAGGCAGTGTGGAAGACAAAAGGGAAATTTTGTAGGAAACCTGGGGTATTGGACTGTGAATGTGTGTGAATGATTGATGATGGAGAAAAGGATTGATAGTGAGATGTTGGGAGAGTTGTGGGCATGGGATGGGAGAAGGTGAATTCATGGTGAGTGAAAACTGCCTTTGTTTAATTGGATTATAAAAAAAACACTATAATTAATGTATTCGTTGAGACCCTTTGGCATGAGGGTGTCCAATCGGAAAATCCACTCTGATTCTTTCTTTTGTAGAGCTTCATTAATGTCCCCTTCTCTCAGTCCCAATTTGACATGTTCAAGACAGAAAATGCTGAGGTCTTCAATTCTACTGTTGTGATGATGAAAAAAAATGTCTGGCTACAGTGGTAAGTTTCCTAAACCTGGCTGTATCCGACCTTGCATTGCGTACGTTTCCTATGTGCTCTAAAGTTCTCACTTTGAGCACATGAGATGTCATGCCCACATATTTAAGTTTACATGGGCATGTGATGCAATAGATCACATTTACAGTTTTGCAGTTAAAGTAATCGTGAATCTTGATCAATTGGTTGAATTTGTCTGTTATGTTTGTATGATTCTTAACATGTGGACAAGCTCTGCAGTTACCACATGGGTAACTGCCCTTTGGGGTCGTTTTGGGCTTTAATGGATGTGTAAAATGGCTCCTGACCAGTTTGTCTTTTAAATTGGGTGCTCTTCGCCAACTCATACTGACATTGTCTCCAATATGTTTGGCCAGATCTTCATCCATTTTCAAGATATGCCAATGGGATTGTAGGATTTTTCTAGCATCTTTCCAATTCCTGCAAAAGTCACCTATGAATCTCAGTGTGAATTTGTCATCCTTGGACTTTCTTTCTTGAAATACCAGAGAGTCGCGTGGCACTCTTTCAACTTCTGATCTGGCTTTTTTAATTAAGCGATTGCTGTAGCCCCTTTCTTTTAGTCTCTCAGTTAGCTCGGAGCTTTTAGACTTGAAAGTAGAATCGTCTGAGCAGTTGAGTTTCAATCTGAGAAATTCTCCTTTGGGGATGTTCCTGATAGTTGGGGGAAAGTGTCCACTAGATGAATGTAAAAGACTGTTGGTAGAGGTTTCCTTTCTAAAAATCTCAGTTGCAATGTTATTCTCTGGATCTCGATATATCCTGAGATCTAAGAAAGGAATGCTAACTTTGCTGCTGACGTGAGTGAATTTGAGATTGATGTTGTTATTGTTCAAGGATGAAATGTATTGGTCTAATTTTTGTTGTGTGCCATCCCAAATCAGGAAGATGTCATCTATGAAGCGTATCCAGATGACAATGTGGTTGGTATATTCTTCTTGATTATCGTGAAACACTATTTCACGCTCCCACCATCTCAAAAAGAGGTTTGCATAGGTGGGCGCGCATGCTGCCCCCATAGCAGTCCCCCTGATTTGGATGTGAAATCGGTTATTGAATAGAAAATAATTGTGATTCAGTACAAAGTGAAGTAGTTCCAATAAGAATTCATGGAAGTCACCTAGCCCTTCCCTTGATAGAAAATACTTGACAGCATTTATACCCAGGTCATGTTTAATGGAGGTATACGATTCAACGTCAAGACCTACCAATAGGTGGGATTCCTCCAGATGTATTCCCTGGATTTTTTTCAGGGCATCAGTTGTATCTTTGATGTATGAAGGAAGACTCAGAACATGTTGTCTTAGGTGGACATCTAGGAAACAGCTGGCTTTTTCCAATAGACCCCCATTACCTGAGATTATGGGTCGGCCAGGCGGGTTTTCCAGATTTTTGTGCATCTTTGGCAGTAAATATAAGGTTGGTGTTCTTGGGTGTGGTGTATTCAGGTAGTCCCATTCTACTTTAGTGATTGTTCCAAGTTGTAAATGTCTGTTTATGATTTTGTTGTATAGAGTTTGAAAATTGGACGTTGGGTCGAATAATGTGGTCTTATAACAGGTGGCATCTTTTAGTTGTCTGTTGGCCTTCTTAAGGTATAGTGTTGTTGGCCAAATCACTATGTTGCCACCTTTGTCCGACATTTTGATTTGGACATCAACCCATTTTTGAATCTCCTTAAGAGCATCCTTTTGGTTCCTTGATAGGTTACCTACAGTTCTATGTGTCTGCTGTTGTCGATAGAGTGTATCAAAGTCACGAGAGACTAGGTTGAGAAAGACTTTAACCTCAGGGCATATATTGTCCTGGGGATAGAAAGTGGACCGGTTTTTGCATATTGGCCGAGTTGTTGACAAAGTTTGTTCTTCAGATAGCTCTTCCAAATTCCTCAAAGCTTCCTGTTCTTGTTGTGACAAATTTTGTTATTCACTGATGAATATGGATTGTCCCGTATCAAATTTGCTGAAATATTTTTTCAATAGGAGTTTGCGACCAAAGACTCTAAGATGGGTTTCCCATTTGAAACGATTAAAGTTTGTGGTGGGTGAAAAGGAAAGACCCTTCTCCAAAACGCTGGTTTGATCATTTGTTAGATTATGAGTGGATAAGTTGATAATTTTCAAGCTTGAAGTGGTAGAGTCCTTTATTTCCTCCTCCTGGATGGATATCGACGGGGTTGGGGAGATCCCCATCTTTCTCTTGTGTTTCTTCCTCCTGCCCAGCCTTGTTTTTGTTTTGCGGGGCGGCCTCGGGTTTTGCCCCTGCTTTCCTCTAAAAAAGAGGTGGTGGAGGAAGAAGAGTGGAGACTTAGGTCTCTCCTTCGATGGTAAGGTTCTCTAGAATCAATGTTTGAGGAACTGTTATCTTCGGTGTCTGATGGTTCAATTTCAGAGGAAGATGGAGTGTATTCTTGTCTTAACGGTTGTACAGGGAGGCATACTTGAAATGTAGTTGATGATGTACTCATATTGCTTATTATACTAATGTATAATATGTGACTGACTGCTAGTGTGATGGCTGACTTTACTATATATTCTGTCAGTATTTTTCTATTCCGATCCTCAATGCTGGTGCATGGGTAGGGTCGGATTGTATGTCACTTTAAAAAGCTTAAAGTGATTACAGTAACAAATTATGTAGTACACTGTGGAAGTGTTGATTATTTATCATGGCTAAGAGCATGCAGCTTCCCACCTGCGGTTTATCACTTCCAGCAGCAGCCTCTCAAAAGAAGGCTGATAAGCCAGTGGTAAGTAAATCTTCATCCTCACAGGCTACACATGTATCAGGATGAGGATTCATCGGAGGATGAACGCTCAACAAATTCTGCTTTGGCATACGAAGAGGAGGAGGAAGGTCTCAGCTGAGTGGATATAGCCGAGTTAATCAAAGCAATGAAAGCAATTCTATCCTTAGAGGATTCAGCATGAGGCAGCTGTGTTTAAACGTCCCAAAACAGTTAAACACTGAGTTTCCGGGGTCAGAGCAGCTGACTGAAATCATGGAAGAGGCTTGGGCTACACCCAATTAGAAGTTTGGAATTCCTAGGAAATGGAATTCCAATTATCCTCCTCCAGCCGGGGATTGTTTAAAAAGGGAAGTGGCTCTTAAGGTAGATACGCACGTGATTCGATTAGAAAATCTACATTACCTTTGCCTTCAACATCATTAAATGATATCATGGATCGGAGAGTGGATGGGTTTTTAGAATTTTTCCCCCCCTGTCTGGGGCAGTCATAAGGCCAGCCATGGCTTCAGCTTTGATGACAAAGGCAGTGGCTGCTTGGGCTGATGCATTGGAGGGGGATTTTTCAATAGCATCTAGAGAGCAAAATTTCCATATAGCACATATAAAACAGGCTGCACTGTTCTTTGAAGCAGCATTGGATATGGGTACTATTGCCTCCAGGGTGTCAACTTCAACAATAGCTGCTCGCAGAGCAGTTTGGCTACGTACGTGGAAAGCAGATTCAGAATCTAAGAAGGTTTTGGAATCTTTGCCTTTTTTTGGAGATATTCTTTTTGGTAAAGAATTGACAGATATTTTGGAGTCAGAAGCAGACTCCAAGAATGTAAAGTTTCCTTCCACATACAATTTCAAACCTAAAAGTTCCAGCTTTTTGGCCCTTTCGGTCTAAAAGAAAAAGTGATGGCAGGCAGTCCCAATACAAGTGGTGTGGATAGACTAAAAAGCATTGGGCTACCAGTGGATCGGTTGGTAAAACATATTAAGCCATCAGCCTGATGATGCGGGCCTCCACCTGGGAGGGGGAGGGGAAGGGGGGGGGGGGGGGGGGGGGGGGGGGGAGTCCCAGGGTGGGGGGCCGACTTCTTCAGTTTGCATAGATCTGGCAGCAATCTACAACAGGTGCCTGGGTGCAGGAAGCGGTATCTCTAGGTTATGTTTTTGCCTTCAAGAAGCACCCTCCTCGAAGGTTTTTTTGTACCAGCCCGTCTCGAGTAGAGGCGAAGGCCAGGGCTTTGTAAGAGGCAGTTCAGAAATTGCTTCAGTCAGGAGTAGTCATTCCAGTTCCTCCTGCACAACGAGGACAGGATTTTTACTCCAACCTGTTTCTAGTTCAGAAACCAAATGGATCATTCCGGCCCATTCTAAGTCTCAAAGTGCTGAACAAATACATTTGGGTACCTCTGTTTCATATGGAAACTTTACGTTCCATCATTTTGGCCATGGAGCCAGGGATTATATGGTGTCCCTGGATATCCAGGATGCTTACCTACATGTTCCTATAGCACTGTCCCATCAGTGTTATCTCAGGTTCACTATCCTCCAACAGCATTTTCAGTTCCAGGCCCTACCTTTTGGTTAGCCACAGCCCCCAGCGTATTTACCAGAATTATGGTGGTAATGGCAGCTTATCTCCGCTAGCAGGGGATAAGAATTTTTCTATACCTCAACGATCTTTTAATCCAGGCACAATCACAGGAATTGCTCCTATGTCATCTGCAACAGACAATAACGTGTCTGCAAAGGCACGGGTGGCTCATAAATTGGGCAAAATCGTCTCTGGTTCAGTCACAGCGGATGACTCACTTGGGGGCTGTACTGGATTCAAGCCTTCAGAGAGTAATTTTACCTCTGAACAAGATATCCAAGGTTCAGTCAAGGATTCAGGAGTTGCTACATAGTCAAAAGCTATCCATTCACGCAGCATTGTGTGTGATGGGATTGATGGTGTCAACATTCAACATGGTGGAGTATGCACAGTTCCACTTGAGGCCTCTGCAGCATCTGATCCTTGCCAAATGGAATGGGTTACATCAGACGATAAACACACAGACGATGGTCCTTACGATGGAAGAAGGTCATTAGCATGGTGGCTACAGCCATCCCATCTGGACAAGGGGAGACCCTTTTGGATATCAGATTGGGCAATTCTGACAACAGATGCCAGTCTCCAGGGCTGAGAAGCAGTGTCAGGAAGGTTGTGTTTCCAGGGGCAATGGACCAAGGAAGAAGGTTGCCTACCAATAAATATATTGTAACTTCGGGCCATATACATGGCATTGATTCAGGCAAAGGACATTCTTCTGGGGAAAACCAGTTCAGATGTGCTTGGAAAATGCGACTGCAGTAGCGTACCTCAACTATCAGGGAGGAACTCGCAGCCAAAAAACGATGGAGGTAAGTCACACACTAAAGTGGTCAGAACTTCATCATCCAGCCTTGTCTTGAGTGTTCGTTCCATAGGAAACCGGTCTCTAGGTCGACACTATCTAGGTTGACCACTATTGGTCGACAGTAACTAGGTTGACAGGGTTTCTAGGTCGACAGGGTCTCTAGGTCATGTTCTAGGTCAACAGGTCGAAATTAGTTTTTCAAGTTTTTTTTCTTTTTTGGAACCTTTTCATACTTAACGATCCACGTGGACTACGATTGGAACGGTAATCTGTGCCGAGCGAAGCGAGGCACCTTGCCTGAAGCATGGCGAGCGCAGCGCACTAATTGGGGTTCCCAGTCACTGTACGAAGAAAACTACACCAAAAAAAACATAAAAAACTAATGTTGACCTTATGACCTGTCGACCTAGACCATGTCGACCTAGTTACTATCTACCTTCCATACCACACCCGTTCCAGGAGTCCTAAACTGTGAAGCGGATTTTCTCAGTCGACACACCATTCAGGAAAGAGAATGGGCTCTACACACCGGAGGTCTTCCAGACTCTAGCAGACAAGTGGGGGTTGCCAGAGACAGATCTCATGGTATCCCGTCAGAACAAAAAAGTTCTCTCATACGGGTCAAGAACAAAGGTGGCTGTATGTGGAGCACTCCTTGCAAGAATGTCTGAACTTCTGGCAACACTGCCAATTTCTTCTGGAAGAAAATGGAGAGGGTCCAGGGTGAAATCTGGACCTTAATAGAACCCAGACGTAAGCCCTTATCCACACAGCCTACAGGAAACGGAAAACGTCCCAAGTGAAACTCAGCAGGCGAATACTTGTGGTCCTCGCACCAAGATGCATATCTCCTCCAGATATGATGATAGTGTTTTGACGTCACAGGTTTCCTGGCCTGAACCATGGTAGCATTAACCTTCTTGAAAAGGCCCTTGTGAGCTGGAATGTTTCGCTCAACCTCCAATGCCGACAAACGAAGTCGCCCGTGCGTCCGGGTAGACGAACGGTCCTTGTTGCAAAAGATCTCTTTTTAGTGGTAGAGGCCAAGGGTCTTCGACGGACATGTCCAGAGGGTCCGCGTATCACGCCCTCCGAGGCCAATCCGGGGCAATCAGAATTGCCTGAGCACCCTAATTCCTGATTCGCTTTGGCACCCTTGGGAGCAATGGAATCGGAGGAAACAGGTAGACCAGCCAGTATGGCCACAGCGACGCCAGAGCGCGCACTGCCCTCGCCTGAGGGTCCCTGGTCCGCGAGCAATACCAGGGAAGCTTCTTGTTGAACTGAGAAGCCATCATGTCCATCTGTGGGCAACCCCACCGATCGATGATCTGCTGGAACACCAGATGGTGGAGCCCCCACTCCCCTGGGTGATCGTGACGACTCAGGAGGTCCGCCTCCCAGTTGTCCACACCCGGAATGAAGATTGCTGACATAGCCCTTCATTTCTTTCCGCCCAGAGGAGTATCCTTGACACCTCTCGCATGCAGGCCTCCTTATCGATTGATATACGTCACTGCCGTGGCGCTGTCCGACTGTACCTAGATCGCGTGATCCTTGAGCAGAGGAGAGGCCTTAAGCAGGGCATTGTAGATCGGCCGAAGTTCCAGAATGTTGATCGGAACTCGTGGGCTGACCACCTGCCCTGGAACTACGCCCCTTGGGTGACTGCTCCCCATCCTCGAAGACTGGCATCCGTCGTGAGGAGGGTCCAATCCTGGATCCTGAAACTCCGGCCTTCCAGGAGATTGGAGGACTGTAGCCACCACAGGAGGGAAATCCTGGCCTGAGGCGACAGCTGAATCAGCCGATTCAACTCAATCCTGACCACTTGCTCAGGAGATCCAACTGAAATGTTCTGGCATGGAACCTTCCATACTGGATTGCATCATATGAGGCAACCATCTTTCCTAACAATCTTATGCAAAGATGTACGGACACTCGAGTAGGCCGGAGCACCATGCGGACCATTTCCTGAAGTGTTTTCGCTCTTTCCTCCGGTAGAAACACCTTCTGGGCCACAGTATCCAGCAACATCCCCAGGAACAGGAGCCTCTGAGTTGGCTCCAGGTGGGACTTCTGTAAGTTTAGGATCCACCCGTGGTCTGACAGAAGATGGATGGTGTGGTTGATATGGAGCAACAAAAGCTCACTGGATCTGGCCTTTATCAGAAGATCTTTCAGATAAGGGACCACATTGACCCCCTGGACCCGGAGTTGGAACATTATCTCTGCCATCACCTTCGTGAATACCCTCGGGGCTGTAGACAGGCCAAAGTGCAGTGCCTGGAATTGGAAGTGATCGTCCAACAGGGCAAATCGCAGGTACACCTGATGAGGCGACCAAATCGGAATGTGGAGATAGGAGTCCTTGATATCCAAGGAGACTATAAAATCCTGTTCCTCCAGGCCCGCAATCACTGCTCGCAGGGATTCCATTTTGAACTTGAACACCCTCAAATACGGATTCAAGGATTTCAGATTCAAAATGGGCCTGACCGAACCGTCCGGTTTCAGCACCACAGAGAGGTTTAAGTAAAACCCTTTGCCACATTGCGGTAGTGGTATTGGAGCAATGACGTGAGACTGGACCAACTTTCGGATAGCCTGTTGTAACTTTACTTGCATATCCTCCAAAGCTGGTAAGCTTGATTTGAAAAACCGTTGCAGGAGGGGGGGGGGGGGGGGTTGAGTACTGTCGAACTCCAACTTGTAGCCCTGAGAAATTAGCTTTCTGACCCAGGCATCCTGGCAGGAAGTCTCCCAGACGCTGCTGAAGTGATGCAATCGAGCTCCCACCTCGAGTTCCCCTCGGGGTGGGTGGGCACCGTCATGCTGAGGCCTTAGTGGAAGCAGAACCGACTTACCTCTGGTGCCTCTAGCCACATTGGAGGCACCTCTGGCCTTCGATTGAAATCTGTGAAACCGAAAGTACTGGACAGATGGCCCCCGGATAGGAGCGTCTCGCCAGCGAGGCCCCATAGGGGAGAAACGTAGATTTCCCAGCCGTTACTTTGGAAATCCACGTATCCAATTCAACCCCAAAAAGCCATTCCCCAGAAAAGGCGATGGATTGCACACTACGTTTGGATTCTGCAGCTGCAATCCACTGACGCAACCACAAGGCCCTGCGTGCTGACACTGCCATGGCAGACGTTCGAGCATTAATGTTCCCCATGTCCTTGAGGGAATCACAGAGGACACGTGTAGTGTCCTGAATGCGTTTCAGTAGGGTTACCATAGTAATTAAGGGCATATCCCCCAAGAGACCGCCCTGAATTTGAATGGCCCAAGAATAGCATGGGTCATCCAGCAACCCGCAATGACCGGTGTTTGAGAGAGGCCGGCTGCAGTGTATATAGACTTTAGGGTAGTCTCTATCTTTCGATCCCCAGGATCCTTCATGGTAAAGGAGCCCGGGGCAGGCAGCACCGCCTTCTTAGACAGGCGAGAGATGGAGACATCCACGCCAGGGGGTTCCTCCCAAAATTTTCTACCTTCAGGCGCAAATGGAAAAGTGCGCAAAAACTTTTTGGACACTTGGAATTTTTTGTCTGCATTTTTCCAGGCCTGTTTGAATAATTGAATAAGTCATGTAACTCTAGAGAATCAGGGAAAGTGACATTGGGCTTGTTTCGTACAAAGAAAAACGACTGCTGTGACGCAGTGTCCTCTAGAAAGAGCTTTAACACATCCCTTATAGACAAAATGAGGGGTTCAATACCCAGAGTGGAATCAGGATCCCCACTAACGGGATCCAGGTCATCCCCATCATCTTGTATATCATCTGTATCAGATGGCAACCACGCTTCTGCGGACCTGCATGAGAGAGGGGGGGGGTAGGGGGGGGGGGCGGCTGTGCATCAGCCCTAGCAGCTAAATCTGCAACAGCTTGTTGTAATTGCAGAGTTTTCTGCACATAAGCAGTGAGCTGGGATGACATATCTGACATCATAGTTTTAAGAGACCCTAACCAGTGGGGCTCTGGACTCTCTCCCCCAACATCTTCACTAATTTGTGAAGATTGACTGCATTGCTCACAGGAAACAGTCAATAGATAATGGAGAGAATCTGGTGTGACATACACTGCACAGCTTGTGCTTACCCATATTTCACAGTAAGTACAAAAACAGCAGTTATAATGCAAGCCTGCCCTACTGTATGAGAGACACAGAGAGAGGGATGATACCAGCACACCCTGAGCTGCACAGCCCCAGTGAGACGGTCAGCTCTGTAAAACACAGTAAACACTAACAATTGCAATCTTAAATATGCTCAGGATAGTGTACACAAGCGGCTCTCCCCCTTTGCCACACCCTGTACCAGTTTTCCAGCGTGTCTGTGAGGCAGGAAGCGCTGTGTGTGTGCTATAGATGGCTGCAGTAAGCAGAGGAAGGTGCCAAAACGCCCCAAGTCCCGCTCTGAGGCACCGGAGCAGTACTTATTTTTTATACTGGCGAAGTGTCCTAAACAGCTTAAAACATCACAAAAGTGCTAGTCAAGCAGTTTTGTGCCAGATTACATACGGGGGATCCTAGAGGGTCCCGTACACCGCGCCCATAGTCAGCCGCACTTTGAACTGGGGGACCCCCCTAGCGGGGCACCTGGTTTGTACTCAACACCGATGTCACCTTCAAAGTGTTAGGGATGTGCGGCATACTGCGACTGTGCCTCACTGAACAACCCCTGAGGAAGGTGGTCCAGCAGCGGGGAAGCGGCTCTGCCCCTCGTAAGGCCGGTGACCCCCCCCCCCCCCTTACCCGTAACTCCCACAGTGCAGGTGTGCTGTTGCCCAGACAGCATACCGAAAATAACAACAGTTTTAAAAGAAATTGAAGAAAACACTCTGGAGCTGCAGAGATGTGCATCCTCTCCTGAGGGCACTTTTTTCTAAACTGCCTGTGGGAGGGGGCATAGAGGGGAGGAGCCAGCACACCCAGTTGAAGAAATTTTAAGTGCACTAGCTCCTTTGGACCCCGTCTATACCCATCGTACTAGTTTCCCCAATATCCCTTATGGATGCTAGAGAAATGGACCCCAAGTCTTTCAGAGTTTCCAGGGTCTTAGCATTCCTTCAGGCAGGAATGGATAAAGGTTTGAAGGTGGCTTCCTTGAGAGTGCAAGTGTCAGCATTGACTGTATGGTTCCAAAAGAAAATTGCCAACTTACAGGATGTACGTACTTTTTTTCCAGGGAATGCTGCGCATTCAACCTCCTTTTGGGGGTAATTCAAAGTTGATCGCAGCAGGAAATTTTTTTATCAGTTGGCCAAAACCATGTGCACTGCAGGGGAGGCAGATATAACATTTGCAGAGAGAGTTAGATTTGGGTGGGTTATTTTATTTCTGTGCAGGATAAATACTGGCTGCTTTATTTTTACACTGCAAATTAGATTGCAGATTGAACACGCCACACCCAAATCTAACTCTCTCTCATGTTATATCTGCCTCCCCTGCAGTGCACATGGTTTTGCCCAATTGCTAACAGAATTCCTGCTGCGATCAACTTGGAATTACCCCCTTTGTTCCTCCTACAGTGCCTTGGGACTTAAATGTAGTCCTAAAGGCCCTTCAAGTTGCCCCATTTGAACCACTTTATTAAGTGGATCTTAAATTGTTGACAGTTAAAGTTCTTTCTACTGAAGAAGTAGAAGAGTGCCAGATTTAGGGGCATTGTCATGTTGTTCCCAATTTCTGATTTTTTATCCAGATAAAGCAGTTCTCAGAACCAGACCTGGGTATCTTCCTAAAGGGGGGTACTCACGTAGCGATCGCTGCTTAAAATCTAAGCAATCTGACTAGATTGCTTAGATTTTAAGCATGATCGCTCCGTGTGTAGCCCTCACAGCGATAGCGATGCGTAGCCCAGCGCATCGCTGGTGCTAGATTGGCCTGCATGCAGGTTAATCTAGCAGGTTCGCTCAGCACACATCTCTCCCGCATCGGCCGGTGAGTACTGGCCTTTAGGTGGTGTCTAAATTCCACCTTAACGAGGAAATTGTAGTCCCGGCTCTCCAGGTACCGGGCCCTTTTGCGGGAGATGCATCGCTGGACATGGTTCGTGCCTTATGGATCTACGTGGATCGTACCAGTGCCATCCGAAAGACAGATTCTCTCTTCATTCTCTACGGATTTCACAAGAGAGAATGGCCTGCTGATAAGCAGACACTGGCAAGGTGGCTTCGGATGACAATTTCAGAAGCATATTCTCAAGCTGATCTCTCTGTTCCGGCTAATGTCTCTGCTCACTCTACTCGTAAGGTAGGTCCATCATGGGCAGCACAACGTGGTGCTTCAGCAGAACAGATATGAAGGCAGCCACATGGTCTTCCATTAACACATTCATTAGACATTATGCCACAGATACCTTTGCCTCTCACGACACTGAATTCGGGCGAAGGATTCTCCTGTCCAATCAGGAGCATCCCCACCACTAAATTGCTTTGGGAAATCCCAATGTTATCCTGTGGATAACCTGTGGACCCTGCCGGAGAAATATACGTTATGGTAAGAACGTACCGTTGATAACTGTATTTCTCCTAAGTCCACAAGGATCCCACCCTGACGCACCTGATCTGAAGATCCTTTTACACACTAACATCTTCCTTCTTGTACGGAAGGGTGTGCATGTGGGTTCTTCTCGCCTGATTAGGGCTATCTATGATGCTCCTGCCTTGAGTTTTGGGAATACAACCTGAGCCAGGAGGCGGGGATGTATAAACGGGCCCGTTGCATGCTGGGAGGCCGAAAAGCTTTTACCGATTGGTGCAAATCCGCTGTCGCTTCATCATATCCCAATGTTATGCTGTGGAACCTGTGGACTTAGGAGAAATACCCTTACCAACGGTAAGTTCTTACCATAACGTACAGTATATATTTGTTTGGTGTATAAAGCCCCAATTTCCTGATGACTTAAAACTGCATCAAAGTAACAGCTTGGTACAGTAATCATTGAATTTAATAAGTGTGAAAGCAGAATAGCTTAATCTTTTAGCACCATACCATTAACACCTCATTTTACCCATTATACAACCCAAAATATTAGTCTGCCTTGGCAGTGTGTAAAATTAGGTGATCTATCACAACTTGTGACAACAAGGGTACAATTCTCTCTAAATGTCACCTACTATACAAGAAAGAGTATTCTGCAGATATCATTGTACTGAGGGAGTTAAGCATATAGCCTGCAGCCTTCCAATACTTCCCCTCTCCCTTCCAGAAAAGGAATAAACCCCTGCCTGGTTATGACTTAATATGTGCAATGTTTAATAAGGAAGCTATTCCCTGGATTCACAAGAGCATTACTCACTTTATTATTAAAACAATAATTAGAGGGCAAAGTTATATTTGAATTGTGAAAGAAAGATTATGCCAGGCTGTAAACTCTCTCTGCATCTTCAAAGTGCAAGTAGCAATGATCTGCAGAGCAAAACTACTTTAGTGTTCACTGGCAGATCCGACGTTTGAAATGGAATGATTTTTCATAAGTACTAGTTGTGCAATTATCTGTACCGCCTACACTTTGTACAAAGCTGCTTGTGCTCTCCAGAGCAATACATTAACAAAAGGTAACGGGTACAGCTATATTATGGTATGAAGTCAGCATGTCGAGATTTACTATGTCATCAGTCATGAAGTTGACACAGAATATCTAATGTTATGAAGTCGACATTCTTAAAATGTCCACAAGCCGCAAAATATAGACACTTAATATGTCAACTCATGTCGGAGCCCCTTATTATAAGGAAGTAATACTCTGCAGATGTTCCCACATTTGTTAAAGGCAATGGAGTGATGCACTGCAGATCACCACATAAGTCGTGCAGGCAGGACACATGTAAATCAATGCTATGCATAACACTATATAACTATGGTGCAAAGCAATCTAGCATGCAAGATTAATAAAAAGTGATGTTGCTGCAGATCTGAAACCATAGTGTGTTCTATGGTGCTGCCAGCCATAACCTATGCAGAGGTACTGTTTTTCAAAAGGAAGTAGAAATGTTTTGCAGGTGTACTGTAAACAGGCAATGCTCTGCAGGTCTCCTTGGTTATATTTAGCTCTGTTCTTTGAAGGTCTATTTAGCAATGAATCTGTCACAGCGACAAAGGAAGAAGAGGAGGAGGGGGTCATTAGCGTCTGACGCTCATCACATGTAGGAGGGGGTGGAGGTTGTTAGGACAATGAATTAGACACTGCATTGGCCTATACAAATTGTGGCATTGTGCCAGGAAGGGCACAAAGCTGGCACTGCATGTAACCCTGCACAAGAGAGATAAGAGACAAAGCTGAAAGCAATGCACCAATAATGTCTCACACAAAATCTTTAACCATTTCTTTTACAGTGGCCTGTAGAAGCGAAGATTGCCAGAGCGGTATGACTAGCTTGTACATCTACTTGCCTAAATCTTCCTTCGATGCTTCTCCAGTTATCACAATCCGCTTACTATGTCCTCCATAAGCGACTAATGACTGGAACCATCTCTCTGTTTCGGCATAGTTATCAATTAGGCAAGCTGCCCCAAATCACTGTACTAACAGGGTGGGAAGCGAGACCAGGAGCCGGGGATGCAGAGAGATGCCGTTTCCAACAAGGAATAAAATACAGGAAAATTAATCTTTTTTCCACTTGACAGATTAAATCGGGATTAAAGCACATAGACAATAAGCGCATTATGTTGCAAGTGACTTGAGATAATCACTATATTCAACATTTCAATGCCAGAATAATTCCCAGTAGCAAAAACTATGCACCAGTTCCTATTAATACCTAGTATGTCACTACATTAGTCCTTTCAAATAATTGCTCACTGCAATAAAGAAAATCAGCTATAAATAATCTCCCATTATCAGGTGCAAGTAACTAGAAACACAGCTCTTAAAAAAGAATCTGTCACCATAGAAATAGAATACTTACATATATTATTTAACATTTTTTTACCAGATATTTAAAATGTGCTGCTATTTTGCAATTGGCTACCATCAGTAGAAAATTACCAGCCAACAGTGCGAAATATAACATGAAGCGCCAGGAGGCAGGATTACTGCATCTTGGCAAAGTGACTGGAGGAGAGATGACGGCAGAAACAGAGTTAAGTACTGACAGATAACTCTAGTTTGATCTGATCTATTCTCGATTGTGTTTGGTTTTGTTAAACACAGTAATATTGTGCATCACTGAAGACTACCTGCAGAAAAAAAGCTACAATACGCGAGCAAGGGAGAAACTCAATTTGTAATAAAAGATCTGGAACATCTTACCGTAGACCTTGAAGACAAGTGGTTGCCCCCTACAAACAAGCAAAGGGCAATATCCAATTAGCTGCGGTAATTTACAAACCCCTCCCCACCGGGATATTCAATTGTCCTTGATGCCGGCAGTTATCGGGGATTTTGTTTTGCATGCCCCACTTGTCTGTTTTAGAAACTCTAGTTAACATACCCCCTAGTCTAGATATTAAAAGTATAACATACCCTGCCTAGTAACCCCTAAACTGGCATTGTCAGATCACATGCGACCACGCCACCCCACTGTGTCCCCAAATTTTTGATGAGAAGATCCGTTCTGCAGATGCGCATGATATAATATTTAACTTTTTCAAAAAAATACCTTTTAAACTATATTAAATGTAAATTTTTTTAAATACAACTATATGAACAGTTTTATAGGGGAAAAATCGTCAGTTAAGTGGTTTTTAATGACCACAGTTATTTGTACCACCAGAATTAGGCTCATTCTCATGTTTGCATTAACATATCTAATTTAAGTTGGATTTTACAGTAAGCGGCAAGCAGGCTATTATCAGATCCAGTTTTGCTTTGACCTGTTAATGTAGCTCGACAGAGCTGATTTAGGAATCTGGCCAAGCCCACTTCCAACTGAGGTACTAGTGATATGCACTGCGGTGATGCAGTCAATACACCGTCTGTCAGGATCCCGGCGTTCAGGAGACCGACTGCCAGTGAAATACAGACGCCCGGAAACCCGCCAAACGCTGGGAATTCCCACTCAGTTGGTGGGTCCACACCTCCAACAGAGTGGGATTAGAACCTGTGACAGCCGGCGTCCCGTCTACCGGGATATCATATGTATCCCGCACTGCACATTAAAAGCAGTTTTCAGCGCTGTAGCAGCAATTGTTTGGCCAGGAAAAAAAGGACTGCACAGACTCTTAATGACTTGTAGATCTAGTGATGGCAGAATCTTCAGTTAATAAATGGAAATTCAAGGACATGGCATTGCTATAAACAGCATTTTGTAAACAGACCAAAAAGTAAGATGGGGAGAAGGCTTTAAAGACCAAGTGCTGATTCAGAGTTGCACGCTGCTGTGACTGCCTTAAAGTCTTTTGCCAGTGGCGTCTGTGACTGTATGCTAATGCTCCTGGTGTACACGTGTGCATCTGAACGTGCAAGAATTGGGACATACACTGTCTTTATACACAATAATCCCATTTATCGGACGCACCATTGAACTAGCAGCTGCCCCAATGTATGGCCCCCGATGCAAGTGATTAAGCATCTGACTCCCATAACACACCCATAAAAACACTGCATCTCTGCACGTCTTAATAGCCTCCTTTCAATCACCACCCAGTAACGCAGTATACATTTCTGAGACTGAATCACAATCGCTACTGCTACTGTGTGCACGGACCGTGGTACGCTTGCGTTCTGCCACACTTTAGTTACTTAGTAGCATCGCTGTTGAAAAAAAGAACCATTTCAGCGAATATCGGCATTGCGTCCAACTCAGAATCAGGCCCTAAGGCTGATGTCACACTGGCGATGTTCTGCACTGTAATGCATGCTGCATAAGTCATAGTGGCTCAGGGCCATTCATTTTACTCATCTCCTGCCTGACCACAACAGTGGAAGTGTATCAGCCATCACATTACCAAGGCCTTTGTAGATTACACAGAAAGCCATGCCCACAGAGTGGAGTGGTTGCACAGGCAGAGATCTTCAGTTTGACAGAGGAATGTCTTTAACATGCTAGTGTGGCCACTGCCTTTAATAACCAAAGCAAAATGGCCAACGTTTTCCAATTATAGCACATGTTCACTTATATTTAATATTCTACAGGGTATTAAAATGGTACTCTGATTTTAGGATTTCTTTACATTTTCATAATAAGGGATGAATTGCTGAAGATATTACACTACTTTACCAACTAGTAAAAAACCATTTGAAGAGTTAATGCTGTTCAAGGAACTGGTGTTCTTGCTTAAGGTGTCATGAAACATAAAAGAGTATTACTTTCTTTATTTTAGCTTTATATAAAAATAAGACAAACATGCAATTCTGATGAAACATATTCAGAAAACATCCTCTTTGCAGAGTGAGAAAAGGAGGAGTCATGTGTGATGCAAACAATGCCAAAATACTATGTACAAAGCACATCCTCGAAGCCCTGTTATTGTGCAATGCTCAGGTTTCATTTCACAGGGTCTCTAGAAGATCCTGGATCCGCTTTTGTTCACTCTCTCGAAATTCTTCATTTTTTCCATCACCAATGCTCTCAGAATATTCTGTAAAAAAAGTGACAATAGGGGGAATATTTAGTGAAACAGATATCCATCCATGCTACCCTTAAATTTCAGTACTACCTCTAATCCATTCTGCCTTCCCTGCTAACTATAATTTGTTAATTTACACAATTACACTGCCCACCTTCTCCTGCCGCACATATGGCCCCTTATTCCCTGTTTAATCAATACTCCTAAAACCCGCTTGCACAGAACCTCAGGAAAAACTCCATTTGCACAAACAATCTTGCAGTTTGAATATATTCACCACTTCTGAATTTCTGTTTATATGGGGTGTTATCCAGCCACTTTTGACAACTTACATCCTGCGCTGCAACAGAGTTGCACAAGCTATTCCGGAATCCTAGGTTTGCCGTTAGAAACCTGGGCAATATAGCACATGGTAGCTGGGGAGTAAAGTTCACTATTAAACGTATCCAATGTGGACACAGACTGATAGTTCCTCACTGAGAAGAGGATAGCATTACAGCACAGATTTACACTCACCCTTCAGGATATGTCTCATTATTTTAATGGAGCTTCCCCTCATATTCAAAATTTGCATTACTCTCTGTCGAACCTAAAAGAGACGAAGAAAAGCCAATGAATGGGCAAACAGCCTGGAAGATATTAGGCAAAAGCAGGAACACAGATTAATCGTAGCCTTATCAACAGGATACAAAAAAATAAAAAATGTATAGAAATTAGTAAACAAATTGTGTTTGCAATTAATAGAAAGCCATTAACCATTATTTACTATTGGGGAAAAAAAATCAACTAATTTGCATATTATATTAGGGTCTATATTGTCCTAAAGAGTGAATCAGCAATGTTTCTGCTGTACAGGTTGACATTAGTTTCACAAGACTGCAGCCATAACTGAAGACAATGGAATATACGACTTGGCTTTGGTCTGCTTGCTGCGGTTACCTGTGGAAGGTTACTGTTGCAGATCTCTGCAGTGATATAACACAGAAGCTGAAGCAGAAATAGACCAGCATCCAGTCTACGCATGTAAAACTCCTCTTCCAAATCATCATCTAGAATGTCACCACGGCGCACCATGTCCTGGGTTGAAAAAAATTATTAAGATTATGATACAGACCGAGGGTAGCAAGATACTGGGTGTGCTGCTTAACAGTGAGAGGAAAGGGGCTACACCGCATGCTGTCAAGCAGATGATAGGGGGCTAGTGTGCAAACTAACAGATCGAGGATTAAGACTAGCGCAGTACATACAGATGTGTCCTCGTACATCTAGCCTCAATACGCCGTTCAGCAGGAGATGCATGGCATGTGTGAGCCGGCAAGTCCAGTGCAACTCAGATAATGTCACGCATCTTTTTTTTTTTTTTTTTTTTGCTGAAAATGCATCTTAGTCACAACGCAATGTGACGAGGATGCACAAAGAGACTGTTTTGATTAATTTGATATATGAGACATCAATTGTGTGTGACAGAGTCTAAATACTGTATGGTGCAAAATAGAACTCGTATTGGAAAAAAGCTGCAGCTGAATCTGTACACTAAGTGCTACAATGTAGTAGGGACTCATACCGAGTTCACACCGCGGGTCTAGGTGCTATGTGAAAGGGGTATGTTCTGATTTCCAAGGTCGCCTGACCTGGTATTTCAATCCTGGAATAAACCAGGGCTATTCCCGGGTCAGGTGCAGTGTGAACGGGTTGCGGGTTGATGCGACCAGGGACCCATTCACACTATACGGAGAGGCGGCGTTTGGAGATGATCTGATCTCCAGGCGCCGCCACCGCGCACGTCACCAACCCGACAATTTGCTGAGTTGGTGCCAACGGTCTAAAAGGGGTCTCAAGCGGGTCGCACCCTGTACAAGTGCAACCCGGTTTACAGATATGAAAGCGGTATCAGTCAAACAGATATACAAGTGTCATATCTCAAATGAATCAGCAGTGTCCTTGTGCGTCCTAATCACAGTGTGTTGCGACTAAGACCCACTTTTCGGGCAAAAAAAATAAGATTTTAAACCTACCGGTAAATCTTTTTCTCCTAGTCCGTAGAGAATGCTGGGGACTCCGTAAGGACCATGGGGTATAGACGGGCTCCGCAGGAGACAAGGGCACTCTAAGACTTTAGATGGGTGTGAACTGGCTCCTCCCTCTATGCCCCTCCTCCAGACCTCAGTTAAAGAACTGTGCCCAGAGGAGACAGACAGTACGAGGAAAGGATTTTTGTTAATCTAAGGGCGAGATACATACCAGCCCCCACCATACACACCGTACAATATGGTATATACCAACAGCATGAACAAAACAGCATCAGCCAGAAGACTGATCTCAACTGTAACATAACCCTTATTTAAGCAACAACTATATACAAGCCTTGCAGAATTTGTCCGCACTGGGACGGGCGCCCAGCATCCTCTACGGACTAGGAGAAAAAGATTTACTGGTAGGTTTAAAATCTTATTTTCTCTTACATCCTAGAGGATGCTGGGGACTCCGTAAGGACCATGGGGTTTATACCAAAGCTCCAGACAGGGCGGGAGAGTGCGGATGACTCTGCAGCACCGATTGAGCAAACATGAGGTCCTCATCAGCCAGAGTATCAAACTTGTAGAATTTAGCAAAAGTGTTTGAACCCGACCAAGTAGCTGCTCAGCAAAGCTGCAATGCCGAGACGCCTCGGGCAGCCGCCCAAGAAGAGCTCACCTTCCTAGTGGAATGGGCCTTAACCGAATTTGGTAACGGCAATCCAGCCGTAGAATGAGCCTGCTGAATCGTGTTACAGATCCAGCGAGCAATAGTCTGCTTAGAAGCAGGAGCGCCAACCTTGTTGGCCGCATACAGGACAAACAGTGCCTCTGTTTTCCTAACCCGAGCCGTCCTGGCTACATACATTTTTAAGGCCCTGACTACATCAAGGGACTTGGAATCCTCCAAGTCACCCGTAGCCACAGGCACCACAATAGGTTGGTTCATATGAAACGACGAAACCACTTTAGGCAGAAATTTACCTCAACTCTGCTCGATCCACATGGAAAATCAGATAGGGGCTCTTGTGAGACAAAGCCGCCAATTCGGACACCCGCCTCGCAGATGCCAAGGCCAACAACATGACCACTTTCCAAGTGAGAAATTTTAATTCAACCGTTTGAAGAGGTTCAAACCAGTGTGATTTAAGGAACTGTAACGCCACGTTAAGGTCCCACGGAGCCACTGGGGGCACAAAAGGAGGTTGGATGTGCAGCACTCCCTTTACAAAAGTCTGGACTTCTGGGAGAGAAGACAATTCCTTCTGAAAGAATATAGATAAGGCCGAAATCTGCACCTTAATGGAGCCTAACTTTAGGCCCATATCCACTCCTGTCTGTAGAAAATGGAGAAAACGACCCAGCTGAAAATCTTCCGTAGGAGCATTCTTGGCTTCACACCAAGATACATATTTCCTCTAGATACGGTGATAGTGCTTCGCCGTTACCTCCTTCATAGCTTTGATTAGAGTAGGGATGACTTCCCCCGGAATACCTTTCCTAGCTAGGATTTGGTGTTCAACCGCCACGCCGTCAAACGTAACCGCGGTAAGTCTTGGAACACACAGGGCCCCTGTTGCAACAGGTCCTCACTGGAAGGAAGAGGCCACGGATCTTCTGTGAGCATTTCCTGAAGGTCTGAATACCAGGCCCTTCGAGGCCAATCTGGAACAATGAGTATTGTCTGCACTCTTGTTCGTCTTATGATTCTCAATATGTTTGAGATGAGTGGAAGTGGAGGGAACACATAGACCGACTGAAACACCCACAGTGTCACCAGGGCGTCCACCGCCACTGCCTGAGGGTCCCTCGACCTGGCAATACGTCCGAAGATTTTTGTTGAGGCGTGACACCATCATGTCTATTTGAGGAAGTCCCCAACGACTTGTTACCTCTGCAAAGACCTTTTGATGAAGTCCCCACTCTCCTGGATGGAGATCGTGTCTGCTGAGGAAGTCTGCTTCTCAGTTGTCTACTCCCGGAATGAAGACTGCTGAGAGAGCGCTTACATGATTGGCTTGACCATATTCCCTGAAAATTTCTTCCTTGTGTGACTGCTCCCCATCCTCAGAGGCTCGCGTCCGTGGTCACAAGAACCCAATCTTGACTGCCGAACCTGCGACCCTCTAGAAGGTGAGCACTCTGAAGCCACCACAGGAGGGATATCCTGGCCCTGGGGAACAGGATTATCCTCCGATGCATTTGTAGATGGGACCCTGACCACTTGTCCAGAAGGTCCCACTGAAAAGTTCTCGCATGGAACCTGCCGAACGGAATGGCCTCGAAGGCCGCCACCATCTTTCCCAACACTCGAGTGCATTGATGAACTGACACTCCTTTTTGGTTTTAGCAGGTCCTTGACCATGTTCTGGAGTTCCTGGGCTTTTTCCGTTGGGAGAAAAACCCTCTTTTTTTCAGTGTCCAGAACCATGCCCAAAAATGACAGCCGAGTTGTCGGAACCAACTGCGACTTTGGTAGATTTAGAATCCAGCCGCGTTGTTGTAGTACTCTCAGGGAGAGAGACACGCTTTTCAGTAACTGATCTCTTGATCTTGCCTTTATCAGGAGATCGTCCAAGTATGGGATAATTGTGACTCCTTGCTTGCGCAGGAGCACCATCAATTCCGCCATTACCTTGGTGAAAATTCTCGGGGCCGTGGAAAGCCCAAACGGCAATGTCTGAAACTGGTAATGACAATCTTGTACAGCGAATCTCAGGTACGCCTGATGAGGCGGATATATGGGGACATGAAGGTATGCATCCTTTATGTCTAGTGACACCATAAAATCCCCCCTTCCAGGCTGGAGATCACTGCCCGAAGAGATTCCATCTTGAATTTGAACCTTTTAAAATATAGGTTCAGGGATTTTAGATTCAGAATTGGTCTGACCGAGCCATCCGGCTTCGGGACCACAAATAGGGTTGAATAAAACCCCTTCCCCTGTTGCATTAGGGGAACCTTGATAATAACCTGCTGTTGACACAGCTTTTGTATGGCAGCTGAAACTATTTCCCTCCCTGGGGGAGAAGCTGGCAAGGCTGATTTGAAAAATCGGTGTGGAGGCACCTCTTCGAACTCCAGTATGTAGCCTTGGGATACAATTTTGACCGCCCAAGGATCCAAATCCGACTGAACCCAGACCTGGCTGAAGAGCCGAAGACGTCCCCCCCACCGGTGCGGACTCCCTCAGCGGAGCCCCAGCGTCATGCGGTGGATTTTGTAGAGGCCGGGGAGGACTTTTGTTCCTGGGAACTAGCCATAGCTGGTGTTCTTTTCCCTCTACCTCTGAACTTATGCGACCGAAAGGACTGCATCTGATAATGAGGTGTTCTCTTTTGCTGTGGGGGAACGTAAGGCAAAAAAGAAGACTTACCCGCGGTAGCTGTGGAAACCAGGTCCGCGAGGCCCTCCCCAAATAAAACTTCACCTTTGTAAGGCAAAGCCTCCATATGTCTCTTTGAATCAGCATCACCTGTCCATTGACGGGTCCACAGGGACCTTCTAGCAGAAACTGCCATGGCATTGGCTCTTGAACCCAACAGCCCAATATCTCTCGCAGCCTCTCTCATATATAACGCTGCGTCCTTAATGTGACCCAAGGCCAACAAAATACTATCTTTATCTAGGGTGTCAATGTCAGATGACAAGTTATCTGCTTACGCTGCAATTGCGCTACCCACCCATGCCGACGCTACTGCCGGTCTGAGGAGGGCACCCGTAGTCGTATAAATTGATTTTAAGGTAGTTTCCGGTCTGCGATCCGCAGGATCCTTGAGGGCTGCCATGTCCGGGGACGGTAGTGCAACCTTTTTGGACAAGCGTGTCAAGGCCTTGTCCACCGTGGGCGAGGATTCCCACCGTAACCTGTCCTGTGAGGGGAAAGCATACACCATATTAATTCTCTTGGGAACTTGCAGTCTTTTGTCTGGAGTTTCCCAAGCCTTTTCAAATAAAGCGTTCAGCTCATGAGATGGGGGAAACGTTACCACAGGTTTCTTTTCTTTAAACATGCAGACCTTCGTGTCAGGGACAGAGGGGTCCTCTGTGATATGCAAAACATCCTTTATTGCAATAATCATATATTGAATACTCTTGGCCACCCTTGGGTGCAACCTTACATCATCATAGTTGACACTGGAGTCGGAATCCGTGTCGGTATCACTGTCTGCTATTTTGGAAAAGGGACGTTTATGGGACCCTGAAGGGTCTTGTGACACAGTCAAAGCCATGGATTGACACCCTGCTTTTTCCTTGGACTCTGCTTTGTCCAATCTCTTATGTAATAAGGTCACATTAGCATTTAAAACATTCCACATATCCAACCAATCAGGTGTCGGCTGTGCCGATGGAGACACCACCACCATCTGCTCTGCATCCTCCCTAGACGAGCCTTCCGCTTCAGACATGTCGACACACACGTACTGACACCCCCACACACACTGGGATATATGAAAATGGGGACAGCTCCCCAATAAGGCCCTTTGGAGAGACAGAGAGAGAGTATGCCATTACACACCCAGCGCCACTAGATACTGAAAACAAAGTCCCAGCCTGTACAGCGCTTTTTATATATAATTTGCACCAAATAAATGTGCCCCCCCTCGTTTTTTGTCCCCTGTTACATGTTCAGCAGGGGAGAGTCCGGGAGCAGCTTCTCTGCAGCATGCTGTGGAGAAAATGGCGCTCGTTAGTGCTGGAGGATCAAGCCCCGCCCCCTCGACGGCGAATTTCGGTCCCGCTCATTTGTTTATACTGGCGGGGTTTTATAACATACTGCCTCCGCAGTATCTGATAATGGTGCCAGTTTTATGTAAGGTAATTATTGCTGCCCAGGGCACCCCCCCCTGCGCCCTGCACCCTTGCTGTGCCTTGTGTGTGTGTGGGAGCAATGGCGCGCAGCGCGACCGCTGCGTGGTACCTCTCTGAAGATCTGAAGTCTTCTGCCGCCTTTGAAGTCTTCTTACTTCATATACTTACCCGGCTTCTATCTTCCGGCTCTGTGAGGAGGACGGCGGCGCGGCTCCGGGACGAACAGCAAGGACGACACCTGTGTTCCGACCCTCTGGAGCTAATGGTGTCCAGTAGCCTAAGAAGCAGAACCCATCAGTCCAGGAAAGTGGGTCTGCTTCTCTCCCCTCAGTCCCACGAAGCAGGGAGCCTGTTGCCACTAACAAAGTCTATTTTCTAGAGAAACTCGGTAGAGCTCCCCTAGTGTGTGACCAGTCTCCTCTGTGCACAGGATCTAACTGGAGTCTGGAGGAGGGGCATAGAGGGAGGAGCCAGTTCACGCCCATTAAAGGTCTTAAAGTGCCCATGTCTCCTGCGGAGCCAGTCTATACCCCATGGTCCTTACGGAGTCCCCAGCATCCTCTAGGAAGTAAGAGAAAGGGGGGAAAAAGACACAAAGAAAGATCCCTGATGCTAGAAGATTCTTACGAAACCTGGGGTTCCAAGAGAAGCCATTTGGCGTGATTGCAGCAAAGATGTGTGAGGACATATCTGTATGTGATGCAAAGATCCCATGCAGTGGTGTATTTGAGGAGGAAAAGGGCAAGAAACTTCAATGATACTAACATGTTTTTCGCCCTCAATTTTCTTGTCAGCTACCCGCACAGCATCCAAATACTTGAAATACAGCTCCATAAGACGATCAACCTGTTAAGTGAAAAACAAAAAAGATATTGGAAATAAAAACAAAAAAGATGTGAGATTAGGAACAAATGAGAGACAAAACAAGGGCAACTTGAGACATCACAGGGGAGACAAGACCTACACACTGACCTTTTCACAGTCACTCTCGATGAACTTGTTGAGAAGTCTGGTTCTCTGCTGACCCTTCAGATTACGGAGCAAGGAAGCCAGGATAGAACACACATGTTCTGTGCGTGGGAAAAAGCATGTAAGAAAATGTACAGTACACATGCTTTTCATTGATGAAACTAAAATTACATGAAACAGAGCTTGTGTTGGATGTATTATTATACAACACTGATGCTAGGTTTCCTGCACTACAGCAACATTAATAACAGATGTATACCGGATAATACAACGGTCAAATATAAGTTGTACATTATAGTAGATACATGCAGATTGTTGTGGAGTCTGATGAGAAACATGCAGTTAAGATTTTTTTTTTTTTTTTAACAAATCAGCAGCTTACTTAACTTCATTATATTTAGCCATCAGAGCACAGTCTGTTACTCTGGAGATTTTCTAAAAAGGAATGAAAACTAACATGGCAGTGCCTCACATAAAAGGCCAGAGCCAGAATGACAGGACATTTGCTACTGGGAATAGAGAAGCAATATTCAGGGATTTTGCTTCCTGTCATCACAAACTGACTAACGGCTTGACATGGGACTGCTGTCTACAAGTAACACATGCAGATACTCCTGGGTAATTAGACGGATTAGTCTGCCTATGGATACTACTGTAAAACCCCAGATGGATATATTGCAGACGACACCAGAAATCCAGCTTAGCATTCACAAGAATTTGTGGTTATACTGTACATGTTAGGGACTGACATTTTATTCGTTTTAGATTTCACCCTATAATTTTAACCTTGAATAACTGAACATTAAATGTTTTCCCCAAGAGCCTCAGTCTACTGTACTGCATTTTGTATACACTCTGCCTTCGGAACATGCACATGTGGGAGTTCGATACCACCTCCTCTTACTGCTTTGTTCAGAAGAGAAGAGACACCATCATGCAATAAATAATGCCACATTCTTTTAATTTCCTCACCCTCGTGTTCCTTTTCAGAGACACCGCTCTTCTTCATCTTTTTGGGAGATTTCATGAAGAGTGGATAGATGGTCCTGAGTCCTAATATGTCCACAAACTTGTGACAGTTGTCACTGCCTTCAGGGCCAATCATGGCATGATCTAGCACACGAAGTGCACTGCAACGTGACATTTTCTTCTCTCTGTAAAGTATCAGGGGAATGCTTTAGCATATCCTAACTCATTGGTTCTCAAACTCAGTCCTCAGGACCCCACACAGTTCAAGTTTTCCAGATCACCTATCAGGAACACAAGTGTATTCATTGCTCACTGATACATTTAAAAAAAAAAATCTACAGGTGGAGCCGATTATTTCACTTGTGACTCTGTGAGAAGACCTGGAAAACGTGCACTGTTTGGGGTCCTGAGGTCCGAGTGTCCTAACTAATAAACAGGGCCTAACCCACCCAATGTCAGTCTGTGCCCCATGTCATGCAGAGAACCCAGCCAACATCAGTCTGCTCCCTACGTCATGCAGAGAACCCAGCTCACCTCAGTCTGTGCCCTATGTCATATAGAGAACCAGCCTCATGTCATCAGAGAACCTACTCCTGATCACTGCAGCGACCTAACTTCATGGCAGAGTGTGCTCTAATCACATACTGTATACTATACTTTGTTTTTTTTCTTATAAAAACCCACATACAAATTTTCATAGTCATGCACTTGCTGTAAAGTAGTAAGGGGGGGGGGGGGGTGAATGAAGCAAAAAGTCATATATATTTTTCACGTTGCTCACAGATTTTGGCATTGATCAGTGGTAGTTACAGAGATATATTATGAATTACAAGATTTATAAATCTAAAATGTAGAAAGTGCCAAAGGAGAATATTTTTTATAGCCACATAATATCCACTACAAATATTTAGACATCCTGGTAAAGATAAAAAAAAACCCCAGCAAACACATTATAACAAATAGGTTTATATAGACCCATACATCAGGGGAGTATTCACCGTTCTCCCTATGCCTGGGTTGGGGATGATGTGTGGCTACATAACTCTCTGACCTTTACCAATAAAATTTCTGTTCTGCTGGTTTGTGGACATTGATGATCGGTGATCCATCAGGGGAATTTGCAAAAACAGAGCATGCTAAAAGCCCCAACTCGACGATCCCAATCATCTTTTGGTCGGAATTAACAAAAACAAGGATCTTCAACATCTTGGATTCCTCTGATTCACCAACCCAGACATCAGCAGAATTGGGAATTGCCCTGATACCTGCCAAATGTGTGGGCCTCTCTAGAATCTGACGATATAAAGGTTTCACCATGTTTTGTTTACCAATGCATAGGTTTAATAAGTGTCCTCAATGATGATAACACACCTAAGCATGAGGTTCATGAGCTGCAGTCCTTCTCCCTTCAGGAATCTCTCTCTGTTGCTGCTCAACATTAGACAAGAGCAAAGGGCATCAAACAGGTTCTCCATCATCTCCTGCTCCTCTGCTGTGCCAGGGTCATGTCGCTTGAATACCTGTAGGCAAAAAACAATATCAAGTTTCCTTCAACCCCAGGGAGTGACCATAGCATCAGAAAGTCACGCTTTCACTACCAAAAACTTCACACTCACAGGTAAGAATGACCATGACCTATGAGGTGGTGGCATACATGGCGTTACTTACTGCTATGGCTACCTGGAAGCAGCAGTGGTAGAAGACTAGGGTAGGGTTACAGTGTATGCTACTTTTTTCCAAAAAGCAATGCTAGTAGTTTTTTGACGAGAGTGATTTACACATACATATACAAGCACATATCTTACCTTACCTACCAGACCTGAAGACATCTGGACGGCATAGAGTTGGCACAGTGGATAGTCATGACCCTAAGAGTACTAGTGCCATAAGCACTGTACATAGCTATAATGATGCAGGAACGGTTGTGAATGATTCAATACTCTATGGAAAGCACTCCATAATATGCTGGTGCATAGAGCTGGGTACACACTAGGCAATATCTTAAATTACATTGTTCATTTTCACCCTTCTGAGTTGTATTGTTTGTAATATCGCCCAGTGTGTATGCAACATATTATTACCGATGCACGCTCACGCGAGTCATTAGCGAGGTCTTCTGTCGTGTGCACACACAGGTCAATTTTGACTTTCTCATTGACGACAAGGTGCGTATCGTCCAGTGTGTACGTTACGAATTAACGATAAACATCATCACAGCCACTCCCCGGACACTCCCAGTCCTCTATATATTTTTAGCACTGCGTAGCTAAAGAAGCTAATCCATCACATGGAGCTCCTCATCTTTAACCTCATCGGTAAGTACACTACTGCCACCAACCACTGACCACCACTGTGTACAGGCACAATACTGGGGGCTTTGTTTACCTGGCACTACATTGGAGGTATTGTGTCTACACTGGGAGCATTATTTGTATATATGGAACTACACTGGAGGCATTTTTTCCTGGCTCTATACTGGGGGTACTGTGTGTATATATGGCACTACAGTGGGGACAATGGGTGCATACCACTATACTGGGGGCATTATGTGTTTATATGGCACTACAGTGGGGGCATTGTTTATGTGGCACAATACTGGCGGCATTGTGTGTATACCACTATACTGGAGGTATAGCAGCAATAACTTTAACGGCACCTCTTTGCAACTCTCAACTCACTCCTCTGCCCAACTCTACCTCGTCTCGACTTCACATCCAAAATTGACTCCATACGTCAGGACATCACATCACACCAGACCATCAGTAACCAGCCTCCTCCCATCCCTTACCACCCCTCCCCATCTCTCACACCAAATCTGACATCTGTCTCCAATGCATCTGGTGAGGAAGTCATGGCCCTCATTCGTTCCTGTCCCCTCACCACCTCCCCACTCGACCCTATCCCCTCCCGCATCCTCTCTCCCTCTGCCTGTTCCCATCTTTACCACCTTCTCATTCTCTCCCTCTCATCAGGCACTGTCCCCTCTGCCTTCAAGCATGCACTCATCTCTCCTATTCTTAATAAACCTACCCTTGATCTAAACACACTCTCCAACTATCGACCCATCTCTTTCCTGCCTTTTGCCTCCAAACTCCTTGAGCGTATTGTCTACAACCGCCTTACTTCCATTCTTTCCTCACACTCACTGCTTGACACATTCCAGTCTGGCTTCCGTCCTCTCCACTCCACTGAAACTGCCCTTACAAAAGTATGCAATGACCTCCATGCTGCTAAATCTAAGGGACACTACTCTCTACTTATTCTACTTGATGTCTCTGCTGCTTTTGACACTGTGGACCATCCTCTCCTACTGCAAATCCTTCACTCCATTGATCTGCGTGATACTGCCCTCTCTTGGCTGTCTTCCTACCTCTCTGACTGTTCATTCTCTGTCTCCTCTCATGACTCCACCTCCCCCTCACTTCCACTAACTGTAGGTGTAGCCCAAGGTTCTGTTCTTGGTCCTTTTCTTTTCTCTCTCTATACGTCCTCACTAGGTAAGCTCATTAGTTCATTTGGTTACCAATATCATATCTATGCTGATGACACTCAAATTTATCTTTCCTCTCCAGACCTCTCTCCTGCTCTCCTCACTCGTATCTCCAACTGTCTCTCTGCTATCTGTTTGGATGTCCCAGCGCTCTCTTAAACTTAACATGTCTAAGACCGAGCTGATCATCTTCCCTCCCTCCCGCATAACCTCACCTCCTACCATCTCTTTATCTATTGATGGCACTACTATTTCCTCTTGCCCCCAAGTACGCTGTCTTGGAGTAATCCTTGACTCCTCCCTCTCCTTGAAACCACACATTCAGCACCTCTCACAAACCTGCCATTTTCATCTAAAAAATATTTCCAGGATCAGACCCTTTCTGACCCAGGATGCTACTAAGACTCTTATCCACTCACTGGTCATCTCAAGACTGGACTACTGTAATCTCCTCCTGACAAATACCTCTCTCCACTCCAATCTATCCTCAATGCTGCTGCCCGGCTCATTTTCCTCACCAAACGCACTACGTCCACCTCTCCTCTCTTACAAGACCTTCACTGGCTCCCCTTTCCTTTCAGAATCCATTTCAAACTTCTCACACTCACTTACAAAGCCATCGGCCACTCCTCTCCAATTTACATCTCTGACCTTATCTCGCTTTACACTCCCACCCGTCCTCTTCGCTCTGCTAATGCACGCCGACTCTCCTGCCTACAGATTATTTCCTCCCACTCCTATCTCCAAGATTTTTCACCACTTCTCTGGAATTCCCTACCTCTTACCCTCAGACTCCCCACCTCTCTATAAAACTTCAAATGGGCTCTCAAGACCCACTTCTTCACCAAACCCAGCCAAATCTCATCCTAACCCTCTGTACCCCGTCTGTGTCACCCGTCTGTCTACCCCTCCCCTTTAGAATGTGAGCTCTCATGAGTAGGGCCCTCTTCCCTCATGTGCTTATCCTTTATCTTACCTTAATAATCTTCAACTGCACCAAATCCAGCAGTCTTTTGCCACCTGATACTTATTCCAGTGTCATCCTCTAATGTAACTATGTTTATTTACCCTGTACTTGTCCTATATTGACGTCAACTGTAAGTTGCTGTTCCCCTGTTTGATTATTTGTTTATGTACTCTAATTGGCGCTGCGGAACCTTTGTGGCGCCATATGAATAAAGGATAATAATAATAATAAATACATATAGGGGGCACCAATCACATATGGGGGGCACCCATAGGCGGGCAGCAATAACATATGGGGCACCAATAAAATACGGAGGGCGCCCATAGGCAGGCAGCAACATATAACATTGGTATATTTACATCCTCATGAAGTACTGCCCACCACCCCTGAAATTCCTGCCCAGTATTTAAATAAAGCCTAGTGTCGGACGATTCCTGTATATCGTTGGTCATTTGTAATATCGTTCAGTGTATACGCAAAATATTGCTCGTCAGGAGCACCAGGAAAGTTTAAGGGAAATAATTGACGATATCGTTCACAGTCAATGTCGTCTAGTGTGTACCCAGCTTTATAAACATTAACAAATATTTCAAATAAGTAAGGTGTTAGTGTGTAAATTAAACATGCTGCCAATCATATTGAAGATAATTGTTTGTACAAAGATAACAAAAGGTTACATTTTCGATTTGAAAGTTAAGTGTCCCTTTAACAAAGTAAGTTAGGGCTTACTGACTCAAACTGATTGGGATAACGAGATTTATGGTAAGAACTTACCGTTGTTAAATCTCTTTCTGCGAGGTACACTGGTCTCCACAAGGATTAACATCAGGGTGTAGAGTAGGATCTTGATTCAAGGCACCAACAGGCTCAAAGCTTTGACTGTTCCCAAGATGCACAGCGCCGCCTCCTCTGTAACCCCGCCTCCGTGCACAGGAGCTCAGTTTCATTAACCAGTCCAATGCAGTAGCAGGTACCAGAGACGACAATCGCTAGTAGCCACATACACCACACACTCACTACAGGAGAGGGTGTCAGTGGCTAATGTCATACCAACCCAAAGAAGCCAACTGCGTCAGGGTGGGCGCCTTGTGGAGCCAGTGTACCTCGCAGAAAGAGATTTAACAACGGTAAGTTCTTACCGTAAATCTCGCTTTCTGCTGCGGGGTACACTGGGCTCCACAACGATTAACATCGGGGATGTCCTAAAGCAGTTTGGGACGCATTGTAGCGGGCACAAGAATCCGGCGTCCAAAGGAAGCATCCTTGGGAGGCGGATGTATCGAAGGCATAGAACCTTATGAACGTGTTCACTGAGGAGCACGTAGCCGCCTTGCACAATTGTTCAAGGGTCGCACCACGACGGGCCGCCCAAGAAGATCCAACAGACCGAGTAGAATGGGCCTTGATGTTAGCAGGAGCTGGAAGACCAGCCTGTACATAAGCATGTGCAATCACCATTCTAATCCATCTGGCCAAGGTCTGCTTGTTAGCAGGCCAGCCACGTTTGTGAAAACCAAACAAGACAAAAAGAGAATCAGATTTCCGAATGGAGGAGGTTCTCTTCACATAGATACGGAGAGCCCGTACCACATCCAAAGACCGCTCTTTAGATGACGCCTCAGGAGAATTAAAGGCCGGAACCACAATCTCCTGATTAAGGTGGAAGGAAGACACCACCTTAGGTAAATAACCCAGACGCGTTCTAAGAACGGTCACGGTGAAAAATCAGATACGGGGACTTACAGGATAAGGCACCCAAGTCCGAGACTCTTCTAGCTGGAGCGATAGCCAGCAAAAACAAAACCTTAAGGGAGAGCCACTTAAGGTCTGCAGATGCAAGAGGTTCAAACGGAGACTCTTGCAAGGCCTCCAGAAACACACAGATCCCAGGGGGCCACAGGTGGCACATAAGGAGGCTGAATCCGCAACACGCCCTGAGTGAAGGTATGAACATCAGGTAGGGCAGCAATCTTTCTCTGAAACCAAACTGACAAGGCAGAAATGTGAACCAGACGAAGGCCTAAGTCCAGGCCCTGTTGTAGGAAGGCCAACAGTTTGGCCATACTAAACTTAAAAACGTCATGATTATGAGACACGCACCAAGTAAAGTAAGCATTCCAGACCCTATGGTAAATCCGAGCAGAAGCCGGCTTACGGGCCTTTAACATGGTGTGAACGACCGCCTCAGAAAAACCCTTGGTAAACACAAGGGCCCTGAACGAGGAGATCTGGTCGTTGTGGAAGTAGAAGGGGACGATCTAGCGAGAGGCCCTGTAAATCGGAGAACCAGTGCCGTCTGGGCCACGCTGGAGCGATCAGAAGTAGGTTTCCTCCTTTTTGCTTGAACTTCCGTATTACTCTGGGCAGGAGTGACACCGGACGGAACACGTACTGCAGCCGAAAGTTCCATGGAATAGCCAGAGCGTCCACAAATGCTGCTTGAGGATCCCTTGTCCTCGCTCCCAATACCAGAACCTTGTGATTGTGTTGAGACGCCATCAGGTCCACATCTGGAAAGCACCACTTGTCCACGAGAAGTTGAAACACCTCTGGATGGAGGCTCCACTCTCCGGCGTGTACGTCCTGACGACTGAGAAAGTCCGCTTCCGGAATGAACACTGCGGATATGGCAGGAATGGCGTTCTGCCCACTGAAGAATCTGTGATACTTCCCTCATTGCCATGCGGATCCGAGTGCCGCCTTGATGATTGATGTACGCCACCATGGTGGCGTTGTCCGATTGTACTTGAACAGGTCTGTTCTGTATCAAATGCTGGGCCAGGTTCAATGCATTGAACACCGCCCGCAGTTCCAGAATGTTTATCGGGAGTAGAGACTCCTCCTCGGTCCACCGACCCTGAAGGGAGTGTTGTTCCAACACCGTGCTCCAACCTCTCAGACTGGCATCCGTCGTCAGCAGGACCCAGTTGGATATCCAGAAGGGACGGCCCCTGCTCAAATCGATGGTACTGAAGCCACCAGCTCAGCGACAGGCGGACCTCCGGAGACAAGGAGATCATTTGAGATCTGATCCGGTGAGGCAGGCCGTCCCACTTGGTCAGAATTAACTTCTGCAGAGGGCGAGAAGGGAATTGAGCATACTCCACCATGTCGAAAGCAGACACCATGAGACCTAGCACTTGCATTGCCAAATGTATCGACACTTGCAGACGAGATAGGAAGCATCGAATCCTGTCCTGAAGCTTCAGGACTTTCTTCTGAGACAAGAACAACCGCTGGTTGTGAGTGTCCAATAACGATCCCAGGTGCGCCATGCTCCGAGCAGGAACCAGGGAAGATTTCTTCCAGTTGAGTAGCCATCCGTGGGCTTTCATGAACTGGACAGTCAGATCTAGATGACACAGGAGAAGTTCTGGGGAATTTGCCAGGATCAACAAATCGTCCAGGTACGGTAGGATCCTGACCCCTTGATGGTGGAGTACAGCAGTCATTACCGCCATGACTTTGGTGAAAACTCGCGGAGCCGTTGTTAAACCAAAAGGTAACGCCCGAAATTAGTAATGAAGGTTGCCCACCGCAAACCTCAGGTACTGCTGATGAGACATTGCAATAGGAATATGCAGGTAGAATGTCCAGGGAGACCATATAGTCCTCAGGCTCCAAGGCCAGAACAATAGAGTGTAGAGTTTCCATACGGAACTTGGAGATCCCCACATGCTTGTTCAAGGACTTCAGATTGAGAATGGGCCGCGAGGACCCGTTCGGTTTCGGGACTAGAAACAGCGGTGAATAGTACCCCTTGCCACTCTGAGCCAGAGGCACCTGTACTCTGAGGATGTAGCGGCCCGTTTAGAAGACATCTTAGTCTTAGGTGGGCGAGAGTGAGACTTAGTTTTAGTCAGCAATCGGTTCAAGTGCTGTAACTGAGTTGAGATTTGATCCGCCCACGGCGGATTGACTGTAGGGACCAGAAATTGCTGCACTGGCATAGGAGGTCCCACAGGGGGCGTAAGTTTAGTTACCAGCATATTTAACAACGTGGAGAAGGTAGCCCAAGGTGGGTCATTAGTTGACCCCGGTGCTACAGACCCACTGGGGGGTAAGGAACCCCCTGAACCCGAATTCTCTGCTGCCATGTTTTCCTCAAAAGTGACTGCAGCATCACCACCACGCAATGTGGGAGAACCCCCGGTACCGTTGCCTCGTGTAGCTGACATAATGTTAAGCACAATATCAGGCAACCTAGTACAATCTTAGCAGCGATATACCTAGCAAGAACTCCCAGTACAGTGTGACTTTCCTGTCAGCACAAACCGGGAATCCAAGAGATATATGGTGACTATAAATCACAAAGAAAAATACACAGCAAGTATATCTTGTGAAATACCTATATCAGTTAATAAACCTGACGCACTTAGCCCCCTCAGGTTACAGAATACAGGAGTAGCAAGCTGAGTGAAATACACAGGTTACAGAATATAGGAGTAGCAAGCTGAGTGAAATACACAAGATGGCAGCCACGCAGCAGCTACATGCGCACACACATATATAGTCACAAGTGTACAATGCAGAAATTATACTAGACCATAAAACTGCACTGGACTAGCAATACAAAGTAATACTAAGTATAGCTATATACGTAAATAGTAGATATAACAAAACACAGTAGGTACTGGATGTATATCACAGGGTGTTTGTACCCCACAACCCTGAATGTATGCACTCTTTCTTAACTAACACTGTCCCTTGACAGGTAAAATACTTAAGTGTCCTGTAAAATGCACAGCGCTGGCGAGCAAGCAGCTTTACAAAGGAGGATTTGCCCCAGTAGTCCCAGGAACAGCGCAGCTCCGTGTAATGGCGGCTGACAGGGAGCGAGGGAGAGATATGCAGCTCCAGGGCGGGAACATTTACACAAATGGCACCCTGGGGCTGGGGGGAGGGGCTACAGGTTAGGCCTTATCCCCCTGCTGGCTTCCCCACCGGGCACTGCGGGCTATAACAAAAACTGTTTTTTATAGAGAGAAAAACACCCACCTGTGCCCTGTGCCCCGATAGCTAGTGGAGCGGCTGCCCTTTACAGTATCCACGTCAGCGCAAGCGGCCCGCCTCCCACGACCGCGCCGGATCGCGATAACAGCGGGCCAGAGAGACCCCTTACCTCCCCTTGTACCTGCGGCCATGCGATCCCGTAGGACAGCGGCAAGTGTGTGACTGACCAAGAAAGACACCAGAGCCTCCGCTGTAGTTACCCGGCAACAAGGGCGCGGGAGTATACAGCGCCGCTGGGGGAGTGATGGAGCTGCAGCAGAGGATGTCTGACATTCATTAAAGCTGCAGCCCTTGAAGTCTTCAAATTTCATCTTTTCTTCTGAAATTAGCTTGTTGATTGCCTGCTTACTGCATGGCACTAACTTACAAACTGAGCTCCTGTACACGGAGGCGGGGTTATAGAGGAGGCGGCGCTGTGCATCTTGGGAACAGTCAAAGCTTTGAGCCTGTTGGTGCCTCGGATCAAGATCCTACTCTACACCCCGATGTTAATCCTTGTGGAGCCCAGTGTACCCCGCAGCAGAAAACAGGGTTATGTGGAAAGAATTCAGGAGCTACACTGTAGGAAATGGCAGATATATTAAGTGGGTATAGTATATAATGGGAAGAACAGCGGCACTGTGCAATGATAAAACACAAGTAGGAGTTGTACTATGAAAGTGCACTGGGGTCAAGAGAAAGACAGCCGACACGCAGGGGGAACTTGAGTACTGAAGCAGAGTGGGTGGCATAGGTTTGGCACAGGAAGACAATGATACAGGCAGGAGTGCATTGACAATTGTTTGTAACAGCTGATGCAGCAGTCTGCCACCGTATGCTCGGAGAGATGCCAAGGTGTAAGAGGGCAGGGAGTGGGAGGCTCTCACCGATAACTGCTGAAGCAGCACGTCTATTCCATCCAGCTCCCCCAGGAGTTCCCGAGTGTCTGAGAGATGGGAAGATAATGTCAGCACAGAAGAATATATCCATCAGCAGAGAAAATCAATACACAGTGACAGAGGGCAAGATGGTACATAAGACGGGGGAGGGAGTAGAGGAAGGTGGAAATGGAAACAAAGGGACTGAGAGGGAGAGTGAGGAGCAGACTGGATGTGATGAAAGTTATAAAATGATTGAAAGTAGTCTGCTGAGGAACATATGCGGTCAGTGAGAAAATAAATAGTAAATGACAAAGCTAAATAATTCAGTAAGACCATAATCTTCTTACCATCATTGTTCTGTAGGAGAATGGCCAGGATTTCACTGCAGTACAGCTTGTTGGCATCAAATGGTAACTTGGCCTGTATGACAAAAAAATGTGGCAGTATGAAGCAAAGACTATTAAGTGGAACAACATGGGGCACGCAATGAGCAGGAAAGAAAATGCAGGGTAGAACAGCAGAATGTAAAAGATTGTTAAAAGGAAGAACATTTTTTTCTAATACACATCATAAAGGGCAATGGTAAAATCGGGTCTTTAAGCCAAACATAATATCCACCCATAAAATGTTACCTATAATAATTAAGAAACCAATATGTAGGAGGAATGGAATCTGGAAATAAAAATTTTAAGGGAAACCAATACATTTAGCTGTCACTATGTGAGAACGCCCTGGCATATATATGGAAAATGTAAATGAAAAAAAAAAAACTGTGTAAACTACACGTTCTCAGTCTTGAAACCAACGCCTGTTACTATTACCCCAGGAGGAACATTCTTAAAAGGCAGCTGTAGATTGAATAGGGGAGGGGAAAAGATAAGATGGGAAAAGAAACAAGTACACTAGAACTGTCCAGCAGCAAACTGTATCATAGCAATCCATTGACCTACCTTTAGCCGCTTTAGTAGCCATTGCAGAAGGCCTTGCTGAGCTGCATCAGAACATATTTCCGGACGGAATTCTGTCATGTTTTCAATAATTGCTGTGGGAAGAAGGAGAATGTTAATCCTTCTACAAATCAATAACTTTTTCATCAGCTAATTCCCTGTGTGTCTTCAGGAAGTGTAACATATTACTATAGGACAAGAGTTACAAAATCATCAAACACTGGACATTACTGCATTCCACAACTTCCCCTGTATATATGAGAGTTTAACAGTTCTACATAGCCTGACGGGTAATAACTATCTGCGGGCAATCCTATTCCCCGCGAAGGATGAGAGTTGCCAATGCAGCGGCTTGTAAACACCAGTAACGGCACCTGAACTCGCACCCCTCACGGTCCCTTCTAGTGCCAGACTCGAACATTTTTGCTCACAGCCCTACAGCGCCGCAAAGAAAAATCTATGAATTGAAGGTACTGTAAGTGTGGCATACACCTGCAAATTCACTGCGGGTAATTGGATTCCCCCCTCTGACTATACTCTGTACCACTATGTCAGTACTAGATTACAGACAGGGACATATTTGGTACCTAAAGCCTAAAAACAAACACTTAAGCATGTACCTTATCACTTGTTGCCTGCTTACACAGATCTCTACCGGTAGGTTACGGCATTATGTGACTTTACTAGAATGTTAGAGATAAAAGATTCGCTAGAATATCGGGGAACTATGGTGAGCTGTCAGGCTTTACTGGCTAAAATAAGTTGCACGTTTTCAATAAACTAAATGTAAGATGTATCTAGAACATCCTATGGTTTGATACAGGTCTGAATATTATAAGAAGTCACCTACAATTATGCTCTTGGGATGAGCAACAGAATTGACAAATATCTAAACACAAGTTGTTTTTTATTCAGATCATTAAGCAAATTACTTGTGACTTAAGAGAGCAGTCAATTCTGAAAATGCCACTGAACACCACTGTGTTTTTGTCTTGATTTCATGTCACATATAGCAGTCCCTCCCTAATGGTTAGACAAAGGGAAGACAATAGGTCCTATTAGGGAAGCTGAGTGAATCAAGCCCTTTACTTTCAACTTCGAATACAGTATATGAACACTTTTATAAACGTAAACATGCCGAGAGTGTTGTGTACGCCATCTGCTTCCTCCTTCACAGACTCATCCAAGCGCTCCAGATTCTGCACCAAGAGGGCAATTAACTGGCCCTCCACCTGAAGACAATGACAAACAAGTACAGCAAGACGTTATCTGTAAAATTATATCTTTATGTAGAGGAAGCAGCAAATAAGTTACAATTTTGATTACTCACCAAAGAATCTATAAGAACCTGGGCCCCCTCCTCACTTTCGTGTAGAGTGTCAATATCTGTCAGCTCTTGCAATAGGTCAACCACAGCAATACATACATGTGACATGCTAAGGATGAAAACGTACTGAGCAATCATGATATATATAATCCTGGGCCCCAGTACAACAACTTCCCGGGCCCCCCTGGTGTGGGTGTGTGTGTGTGTATATTATATTATAAAATATATATATATATATATATATATATATAAAATTAATAAATTGTTAGCAGCTGCCTGCAGCACCACAGTGGTGTGTCTGTCACTCACAGTTCTCGACTCACAGTGTTGCAGCCTAACAGGCTGGCTACCGACGAGATGACCAGCCCTGCTGCTGATTACTGACAACTGAGGTGAGCTGCACCACTTCTTAAACCCACGGGCCACGCCCAGCCAGCTGCATGCCTGCTCACCACCTGAATCCTGCTGATTCCGAAGAGGTCGTCTGGAGCCAGCTGTAGAGATTGACATCATCTCGCGAGATCCTAGCAGTGGTGCGGTCGCTGGAAGTGGCTGTCAGGGACGTCCACAACAAGCAAACAAACATCAAGGTGACACACCCATACATCTCTCTTCCCGGTGGCCCAACCCGCTGCTTGCACGCCTGTCCGCCCACTGATTTATAATAAAGGAAAAAAAAAATACCCCTCACAAAAAACATGGCTACTGGTGTGCTTTGACCTGGGCCCCCTGGTATGCCCGGGCCCAGGTAATCTGTACCCCCTCCCCCCTCTCTCGGCACCACTAATTAAGCAGCATCTATTACATGATAAACATCTGCGTTGATCATGGTTGGGAGGATACACACATGCACCTTGTGCCATTTCGCACTACCCCACACTGACTGACCATGCATGCACACACCCAGCTGTCTCCAAGTTACATATCTCATGTACATTCAATAAGGACAAAGTATTTCTAAAATACAGGATATCAGAGTTTTCATGTCCCAAGAGACCCAGTAAAGACTGCACTGCATTGAGCTCGACCAGCAGGTGATACAGATCAGGGATTGTAGCGATTACATGCATCTCCTGTATAATGTCATTCAGATCAAGCTCTGACTCCATGAACCTAAGCAGGTGGAAAAAGACCAGTTTTAGACTACAGAAAGGACACAATATGGCAACCAATCACCATGTTAAGTCTGTGTAATCGCTCAGTCTGTCAGTTAAACTAGAGCACAGGTTCTCAAAGCCTGTACTCAGGACCCCACACAGTGCATGTTTTGCAGGTTACCTGGCAAGTGCACAGGTGTATTAATTACTCACTGATAAATGTTAAAAGGTCCACAGGTGGAGCTAATTATTTCACTTGTGATTCTGTGAGGAGACCTGCAAAACATGCACTGTGTGGGGTCCTGAGGACCAAGTTTGAGAACCCATGCACTAGAGCACAGGTTCTCAAACTCGGTCCTCAGGACCCCACACAGGGCTTGTTTTGCAGGTCTCCTCACAGAATCACAAGTGAAATAATCAGCTCCACCTGTGGATCTTTTAAAATGTGTCAATGAGCAATAGTGTACACCTGTGCACCTGTTGGGTGACCTGGACAATGTGAACTGTTTGAGGCCCTGAGGACCAAGCTTGAGACCCACCACACTAGAGAGACAATAGTGGGAAAGCCTTCTAACTTCTCAGGGTTGTCTGGGAACTTGATGCGTAGCTCTTGGTTCTTGTAGGACCGCTTCTCAAAAGTCAAAATCATTCTTTTTACTGCACCCTCATCCAGAGGCTCCACCTAAGCAGACAAAGAGCAGAGACATCCTATCAGTATGTACTTTCAACTAAAAAAAAAATAGGATTTTAATACCTACCGGTAAATCCTTTTCTCCTGGTCCGTAGAGGATGCTGGGGACTCCAAAAGGACCATGGGGTATAGACGGGATCCGCAGGAGACATGGGCACACTATAAGACTTTGAATGGGTGTGAACTGGCTCCTCCCTCTATGCCCCTCCTCCAGACCTCAGTTATAGGAACTGTGCCCAGGGAGATGGACATTTCGAGGAAAAGGATTTTTGTTAACCAAGGGTGAGAACACACCAGCCAACACCACAACACACCGTACAACATGGCTATTAAGCAATACCAGTTAACAGCATGAACTAAAACCAGCAACAAGCTGAACATAACCGATACACAACCTTCGTGTAACAGAAGCAATCACCATCAATACTACTGCAAAAACAGTCCGCACAGGGACGGGCGCCCAGCATCCTCTACGGACTAGGAGAAAAGGATTTACCGGTAGGTATTAAAATCCTATTCTCTCTTACGTCCTAGAGGATGCTGGGGACTCCAAAAAGGACCATGGGGTCGATACCAAAGCTCCAGACCGGGCGGGAGAGTGCGGACGACTCTGCAGCACCGATTGAGCAAACATGAGGTCCTCATCAGCCAGGGTATCAAACTTGTAGAACTTAGCAAAAGTGTTTGAACCCGACCCTGTAGCCACTCGGCAAAGTTGAAGCGCCGAGACTCCTCGGACAGCCGCCCAAGATGAGCCCACCTTCCTAGTAGAATGGGCTTTTACTGACTTCGGCAACGGCAATTCAACCGTAGAATGAGCGTGCCGAATCATATTACAAATCCAGCGGGCAATAGTCTGCTTGGAAGCAGGAGCCCCAATTTTGTTGGAAGCATATAGGACAAACAGAGCCTCTGATTTCCTAATCTGAGCCGTTCTAGCGACATAAATTTTCAAAGCTCTGACTACATCAAGAGATTTTGAAACAGCCAAGGTATCCGTAGCCACAGGTACCACAATAGGTTGATTAATGTGAAACGAAGAAACCACCTTCGGCAGAAATTGTTGTCGAGTTCTCAATTCCGCTCTATCCACATGGAAAATCAAATAGGGGCTTGTGTGAGACAAAGCCGCCAATTCCGACATCCGTCTTGCGGACGCCAAGGCCAAAAGCATGACCACCTTCCAAGTGAGAAATTTCAACTCAACCTTTCTCAAAGGTTCAAACCAGTGAGACCTCAGAAATTGCAACACCACGTCAAGATCCCACGGTGCCACGGGTGCCACAAATGGAGGATGTATGTGCAGTACTCCCTTCACGAAAGTCTGAACCTCTGGAAGGGCGGCCAATTCTTTTTGAAAGAAAATAGATAAAGCCGAGATCTGCACTTTAATGGAACCTAATTTCAAGCCCGCATCCACACCTGCCTGCAAAAAATGGAGGAAACGACCCAGCTGATACTCCTCCGCAGGAGCCTTCTTGGCTTCACACCAAGACACATACTTTCTCCAAATACGGTGATAATGCTTCACCGTGACCTCCTTTCTAGCCTTAAGGAGAGTGGGGATGACTTCCCTGGGAATACCCTTTCGAGCTAGGATTTGGCGTTCAACCTCCACGCCGTCAAACGCAACCGCGGTAAGTCCTGGAAGACGCACGGCCCCTGCAGTAACAGATCTTCTCTGAGAGGAAGAGGCCAGGGATCTTCTATGAGCAATTCCTGAAGATCCGGATACCAGGCCCTCCGTGGCCAATTTGGAACAATGAGTACCGCCTGAACCCTTGTTGTTCTTATGATCCTTATCACTTTTGGAATGAGTGGAAGTGGAGGGAACACATATACCGACTGAAACACCCACGGAGACACCAGGGCGTCCACTGCACTGGCTTGAGGGTCCCTTGACCTGGAACAATATCTCTGAAGCTTCTTGTTGAGGCGAGACACCATCATGTCTATTTGAGGAATTCCCCAACGACTTGTCACTTCTGCAAACACCTCGATGAAGACCCCACTCTCCTGGATGGAGATAGTGTCTGCTGAGGAAATCTGCTTCCCAATTGTCCACGCCCGGGAGGAAGACCGCTGACAGAGCGCTTACATGTTTTTCTGCCCAGCGGAGAACTTTTGTGGCCTCCGCCATTGCCGCTCTGCTCTTTGTTCCGCCCTCGCGGTTTATGTACGCCACCGCTGTTACGTTGTCCGACTGAATCAGGACAGGTAGACCTTGAAGAAAATGTTCCGCTTGCAGAAGGCCGTTGTAGATAGCTCTTAACTCCAGAACATTTATGTGCAGACAAGCTTCCTGGCTTGACCATTTTCCCTGGAAATTTTGTCCCTATGTGACTGCTCCCCAGCCTCGGAAACTTGCATCCGTGGTCACCAGGACCCAATTCTGGATCCCGAACTTGTGTTCCTCTAGGAGGTGAGAACTTTGAAGCCACCACAGGAGAGATATTCTGGTCCTGGAAGATAGACTTATTTTCCGGTGCATGTGCAGGTGAGACCCGGAACACTTGTCCAACAGGTCCCACTGAAATACCCGGGAATGAAACCTGCCAAACGGAATGACTTCGTAAGCTGCAACCATCTTCCCCAGCACCCGAGTGCATTGATGGATCGATACTCTTGCCGGTTTCAGAATCTCCTTGACCATGGTCTGGATTTCCAGAGCTTTTTCCGCTGGGAGAAACACTCTCTGCAGTTCCGTGTCCAGGATCATGCCCAAGAAAGACAGCCGAGTTGTCGGAACCAACTGTAACTTTGGCAAATTGAGAATCCAACCATGTTGTTGTAGAACTGCCAGGGAGAGTGCCACGCTTCTTAGCAACTGCTCCTTTGATCTCGCCTTTATCAGGAGATCATCCAAGTACGGGATAATTGTGATGCCCTGCTTTCGTAGGAGCACCATCATTTCCGCCATTACTTTGGTGAAGATCCTCGGGCCGTGGAAAGACCAAACGGCAAAGTCTGAAATTGGTAATGACAATCCTGAACCGCGAACCTCAGGAAAGCTTGATGTGGAGGATATATTGGGGCATGTAAGTAGGCATCCTTAATGTCGACTGATGCCATAAAATCCCCCCCTTCCAGACTGGAGATCACTGCTCGAAGAGATTCCATCTTGACCGCCATCCGGCTTTGGTACGACAAAAAGGCTCAAATAAAACCCTTCTCCCCGTTGAGACGGGGGCACCGTGACAATGACACGCTGTTGACACAGCTTTTGTATCGCAGCACGCACTACTTCCCTTTCTGGGATAGAAACTGGCAAGGCCGATTTGAAAAATCGGTGGGGGGGGGGGGGGCACCTTCTGAAACTCCAGTTTGTACCCTTGGGACACTATGTCTAACACCCAAGGATCCAGGCCCGAGTGAAACCAGACCTGACTGAAGAGCCGGAGACGCGCCCCCACCGGTTCGGACTCCCGTAAAGGAGCCCCAGCGTCATGCGGTGGACTTGGCAGAAGCCGTGGAGGACTTCTGCTCCTGGGAGCTTGGCACAGCAGGAGACCTTCTTCCCCATCCTCTACCCTTTGAGGCAAGGAAGGACAACCCTCTTCCTTTTTTGTATTTATTAGGCCGAAAAGACTGCATCCGATAATGTGGCGTCTTTTTCTGTTGTGCAGGAACATAAGGAAGAAATGATGACTTACCCGCTGTAGCAGTAGACACCAGATCAGCGAGGCCGTCACCAAACAAGACCCTACCTTTATAAGGGAGAGCTTCCATAGCTTTCTTAGAGTCGGCATCAGCATTCCATTGATGAATCCACAGCGCTCTCCTGGCCGAGACTGCCATGGCATTGGCCCTTGATCCCAAAAGGCCAATATCCCTTGCCGCATCCTTAAGGTAAGCTGCAGCGTCCCTGATATAACCGAGAGTCAAAAGAATGCTATCCCTATCCAGGGTATCCATGTCAGATGCCAAATTATCTGCCCACTTGCCAATAGCACTACTCACCCATGCCGACGCCACGGCAGGTCTGAGCAACGCACCTGTAGTGACATAAATGGATTTTAAGGTCGTTTCCTGCTTACGATCCGCGGGTCCTTTAGAGCAGCAGTGTCAGGAGACGAAAGCGCCACCTTCTTGGACAGTTGTGATAGAGCCTTGTCCACATTGGGAGATGACTCCCACTTTTCCCTGTCGTCAGAGGGGAAAGGATATGCCATTAGAATTCTCTTGGGAATCTGCCACCTTTTGTCAGGAGATTCCCAAGCCTTTTCACAAAGAGTGTTCAGCTCATGAGAGGGTAGAAAACTTCATCTCAGGCTTTTTTCCCTTATACAAACAAACCCTAGTATCAGGAACAGTAGGTACTTCTGAAATATGTAAAACTTCTTTAATTGCCACAATCATGTACTGAATACTCTTAACCAGTTTTGGATTTAAACTGGCCTCACTATAGTCGACACTGGAATCCGAGTCCGTGTCGGTATCATTATCCGCCTTCTGGGTAAATTAACGGTTTTGTGACCCTGAGGGGGCCTGTACCTGAGACAAGGCGTCCTCCATGGATTTTCTCCACGTTTGTGTCTGAGAATCAGATTTATCCAGCCTTTTAGTCAATAACGCCACATTTGCATTCAATGTACTCAACATATCCACCCAATCAGCAGTCGGCGGTGCCGACAGAGTCACTCCCAGCACCTTATCTGCCCCCACTACAAACTCATCCGGGGAGGAGCACTCCGCCTCAGACATGTCGACACACACGTACCGACACGCACAAACACACTGGCTATAGGGGACAGACCCACAGGAAAGCCCATTAGAGAACCACAGAGGGAGTTTACCAGCTCACACCCCAGCGCCTATCCCAGTATTGAGAGCAAATACACACTGCCTCAGATGTCTGTGCTGTTATTATTAATGGGTTAATAGCACCAAATTACTGTGCCCCCCCCCCCCTCACTCCCACGAAGCAGAGAGCCTGTAGCCAGCAGGTCTCCCTGAAAATAAAAAAAACCTAACATAAGTCTTTTCAGAGAAACTCAGGAGAGCTCCCCTAGTGTGTGTCCAGTCTCTCTGGGCACAGAATCTAACTGAGGTCTGGAGGAGGGGCATAGAGGGAGGAGCCAGTTCACACCCATTCAAAGTCTTATAGTGTGCCCATGTCTCCTGCGGATCCCGTCTATACCCCATGGTCCTTTTGGAGTCCCCAGCATCCTCTAAGACGTGAAGGAAACCAAAAAAACAAAATCATGAATAAACTAGGAAAGCAACTGAAGAGTCACTTAAGTATTAGTAAACAAAGCTCTGTTGCTTCTTTGCAATCCTAACTGGGCTTCCGGCCTATAAGATTAGAACACATTTGGGCATCGGGGGTCTGCTCGTAGGCGAGAGTGTGGCTACAGATACTCTATGCAGGTGACATGTCATTTTTTTGCCTGTGGGCTGTAGACCAATTTAGCTCTTTTTCAGGACCAAATCATATATCTGTTCTCCGAGAAGTGGACACCCCATAGTGAACCCACCAGACTTGGCCTTACAGTGGGTAATCCTATGTAAAGATATGGGCATATGGGTTACTTACAAAACATCAAATTATACTGACCTAAATATTCATCTGAAGCTGGATTATGTAAAAAATAGAGGCGTTCATAACTGGTGTTTCAATCAATCAATCAATCAATCAATCAATCAATCAATCAATCGTGATCTATCCTCTCTGATTGGGTTGACAACTGACTTCACAAAATTAGCTATGTTGTGCGTTTTCAGATTTGTTTTCCCTATTGCATTTTCAAAACTTTACAAACTCCATTTAATTAAAATAAAATAAGATTTTACTTACCGATAAATCTATTTCTCGGAGTCCGTAGTGGATGCTGGGGTTCCTGAAAGGACCATGGGGAATAGCGGCTCCGCAGGAGACAGGGCACAAAAAGTAAAGCTTTTCCAGATCAGGTGGTGTGTACTGGCTCCTCCCCCTATGACCCTCCTCCAGACTCCAGTTAGGTACTGTGCCCGGACGAGCGTACACAATAAGGGAGGATTTTGAATCCCGGGTAAGACTCATACCAGCCACACCAATCACACCGTACAACTTGTGATCTAAACCCAGTTAACAGTATGATAACAGCGGAGCCTCTGAAAGATGGCTTCCTTCAACAATAACCCGAATTAGTTAACAATAACTATGTACAATTATTGCAGATAATCCGCACTTGGGATGGGCGCCCAGCATCCACTACGGACTCCGAGAAATAGATTTATCGGTAAGTAAAATCTTATTTTCTCTATCGTCCTAGTGGATGCTGGGGTTCCTGAAAGGACCATGGGGATTATACCAAAGCTCCCAAACGGGCGGGAGAGTGCGGATGACTCTGCAGCACCGAATGAGAGAACTCCAGGTCCTCCTTAGCCAGAGTATCAAATTTGTAAAATTTTACAAACGTGTTCTCCCCTGACAACGTAGCTGCTCGGCAAAGTTGTAATGCCGAGACCCCTCGGGCAGCCGCCCAAGATGAGCCCACCTTCCTTGTGGAGTGGGCCTTTACTGATTTAGGCTGTGGCAGGCCTGCCACAGAATGTGCAAGTTGGATTGTGCTACAGATCCAACGAGCAATCGTCTGCTTAGACGCAGGAGCACCCATCTTGTTGGGTGCATACAATATAAACAACGAGTCAGATTTTCTGACTCCAGCTGTCCTTGCAATATATATTTTTAATGCTCTGACAACGTCCAGTAACTTGGAGTCCTCCAAGTCACTTGTAGCCGCAGGCACTACAATAGGCTGGTTCAGATGAAATGCTGACACCACCTTAGGGAGAAAATGCGGACGAGTCCGCAGTTCTGCCCTGTCCGAATGGAAAATCAGATATGGGCTTTTGTAAGATAAAGCTGCCAGTTCTGACACTCTCCTGGCCGAAGCCAGGGCTAGAAGCATGGTCACTTTCCATGTGAGATATTTCAAATCCACCTTCTTTAGTGGTTCAAACCAATGAGATTTTAGAAAGTCCAAAACCACATTGAGATCCCACGGTGCCACTGGAGGCACCACAGGAGGCTGTATATGTAGCACTCCCTTAACAAAGGTCTGGACTTCAGGGACTGAAGCCAATTCTTTTTGAAAGAAAATCGACAGGGCCGAAATTTGAACCTTAATAGATCCCAATTTGAGACCCATAGACAATCCTGATTGCAGGAAATGTAGGAATCGACCCAGTTGAAATTCCTCCGTCGGAGCACTCCGATCTTCGCACCACGCAACATATTTTCGCCAAATTCGGTGATAATGTTGCACGGTTACTTCCTTCCTTGCTTTAATCAAAGTAGGAATGACTTCTTCCGGCATGCCTTTTTCCTTTAGGATCCGGCGTTCAACCGCCATGCCGTCAAACGCAGCCGCGGTAAGTCTTGAAACAGACAGGGACCCTGCTGAAGCAAGTCCCTCCTTAGAGGTAGAGGCCACGGATCTTCCGTGATCATCTCTTGAAGTTCCGGGTACCAAGTCCTTCTTGGCCAATCCGGAACCACTAGTATCGTCCTTACGCCTCTTTGCCGTATAATTCTCAATACTTTTGGTATGAGAGGCAGAGGAGGAAACACATACACCGACTGGTACACCCAAGGCGTTACCAGCGCGTCCACAGCTATTGCCTGCGGATCTCTTGACCTGGCGCAATACCTGTCCAGTTTTTTGTTGAGGCGAGACGCCATCATGTCCACCATTGGTCTTTCCCAACGGGTTACCAGCAAGTGGAAGACTTCTGGATGAAGTCCCCACTCTCCCGGGTGAAGATCGTGTCTGCTGAGGAAGTCTGCTTCCCAGTTGTCCACTCCCGGGATGAACACTGCTGACAGTGCTATCACATGATTCTCTGCTCAGCGAAGAATCCTTGCAGCTTCTGCCATTGCACTCCTGCTTCTTGTGCCGCCCTGTCTGTTCACATGGGCGACTGCCGTGATGTTGTCCGACTGGATCAACACCGGTTTTGCAACCACCACAGAAGAGACACCCTTGTCCTTGGAGACAGGGTTATCCGCAGGTGCATCTGAAGATGCGACCCTGACCATTTGTCCAACAGATCCCTTTGGAAAATTCTTGCGTGGAATCTGCCGAATGGAATTGCTTCGTAAGAAGCCACCATTTTTCCCAGGACTCTTGCGCATTGATGTACAGACACCTTTCCTGGTTTTAGGAGGTTCCTGACAAGCTCGGATAACTCCTTGGCTTTTTCCTCCGGGAGAAAAACCTTTTTCTGAACCGTGTCCAGAATCATCCCTAGGAACAGCAGACGAGTTGTCGGCATTAACTGGGATTTTGGAATATTCAGAATCCACCCGTGCTGTTTTAGCACTTCTTGCGACAGTGCTAATCCCATCTCTAGCTGTTCTCTGGACCTTGCCCTTATTAGGAGATCGTCCAAGTATGGGATAATTAATATGCCTTTTCTTCGAAGAAGAATCATCATCTCGGCCATTACCTTTGTAAAGACCCGAGGTGCCGTGGACAATCCGAACGGCAGCGTCTGAAACTGATAGTGACAGTTTTGTACAACGAACCTGAGGTACCCCTGGTGTGAGGGGTAAATTGGAACGTGGAGATACGCATCCTTGATGTCCAAGGATACCATAAAGTCCCCCTCTTCCAGGTTCGCTATCACTGCTCTGAGTGACTCCATCTTGAACTTGAACTTCTTTATGTACAGGTTCAAGGACTTCAGATTTAGAATAGGCCTTACCGAGCCATCCGGCTTCGGTACCACAAAAAGAGTGGAATAATACCCCTTCCCTTGTTGTAGAAGAGGTACCTTGACTATCACCTGCTGAGAGTACAGCTTGTGAATGGCTTCCAAAACCGTCTCCCTTTCGGAGGGGGACGTTGGTAAAGCAGACTTCAGGAAACGGCGAGGTGGATCTGTCTCTAATTCCAACCTGTACCCCTGAGATATTATCTGCAGGATCCAGGGATCTACCTGCGAGTGAGCCCACTGCGCGCTGTAATTTTTGAGACGACCACCCACCGTCCCCGAGTCCGCTTGAGAAGCCCCAGCGTCATGCTGAGGCTTTTGTAGAAGCCGGGGAAGGCTTCTGTTCCTGGGAAGGAGCTGCCTGTTGCTGTCTCTTCCCTCGACCTCTGCCTCGTGGCAGATATGAATAGCCCTTTGCTCTCTTATTTTTAAAGGAACGAAAGGGCTGCGGTTGAAAAGTCGGTGCCTTTTTCTGTTGGGGAGTGACTTGAGGTAGAAAGGTGGATTTCCCGGCTGTAGCCGTGGCCACCAAATCTGATAGACCGACTCCAAATAACTCCTCCCCTTTATACGGCAAAACTTCCATATGTCGTTTTGAATCCGCATCGCCTGTCCACTGTCGCGTCCATAAAGCTCTTCTGGCCGAAATGGACATAGCACTTACCCGTGATGCCAGTGTGCAGATATCCCTCTGTGCATCACGCATATAAAGAAATGCATCCTTTATTTGTTCTAACGACAGTAAAATATTGTCCCTGTCCAGGGTATCAATATTTTCAATCAGGGACTCTGACCAAACTACCCCAGCACTGCACATCCAGGCAGTCGCTATAGCTGGTCGTAGTATAACACCTGCATGTGTGTATATACTTTTTTGGATATTTTCCATCCTCCTATCTGATGGATCTTTAAGTGCGGCCGTCTCAGGAGAGGGTAACGCCACTTGTTTAGATAAGCGTGTTAGCGCCTTGTCCACCCTAGGAGGTGTTTCCCAGCGCTCCCTAACCTCTGGCGGGAAAGGGTATAATGCCAATAATTTCTTTGAAATTATCAGCTTTTTATCAGGGGCAACCCACGCTTCATTACACACGTCATTTAATTCTTCTGATTCAGGAAAAACTATAGGTAGTTTTTTCACACCCCACATAATACCCTGTTTAGTGGTACCTGTAGTATCAGCTAAATGTAACGCCTCCTTCATTGCCAAAATCATATAACGTGTGGCCCTACTGGAAAATACGGTTGATTCGTCACCGTCACCACTGGAGTCAGTGCCTGTGTCTGGGTCTGTGTCGACCGACTGAGGCAAAGGGCGTTTCACAGCCCTTGACGGTGTTTGAGTCGCCTGGACAGGCACTAATTGATTGTCCGGCCGTCTCATGTCGTCAAACGACTGCTTTAGCGTGTTGACACTATCCCGTAGTTCCATAAATAAAGGCATCCATTCTGGTGTCGACTCCCTAGGGGGTGACATCCTCATATTTGGCAATTGCTCCGCCTCCACACCAATATCGTCCTCATACATGTCGACACACACGTACCGACACACAGCAGACACACAGGGAATGCTCCTAACGAAGACAGGACCCACTAGCCCTTTGGGGAGACAGAGGGAGAGTTTGCCAGCACACACCAAAAGCGCTATATATAACAGGGATAGCCTTATAATAAGTGCTCCCTTATAGCTGCTTTATATATATCAAAATATCGCCATAAATTTGCCCCCCCTCTCTGTTTTACCCTGTTTCTGTAGTGCGGTGCAGGGGAGAGACCTGGGAGCCGTCCTGACCAGCGGAGCTGTGAGAGGAAATGGCGCCGTGTGCTGAGGAGATAGGCCCCGCCCCTTTTCCGGCGGGCTCGTCTCCCGCTATTTAGTGAATCCAGGCAGGGGTTAAATATCTCCATATAGCCTCTGGGGGCTATATGTGAGGTATTTTTAGCCTTTATATAGGTTACATTTGCCTCCCAGGGCGCCCCCCCCCAGCGCCCTGCACCCTCAGTGACTGCGTGTGAAGTGTGCTGAGAGGAAAATGGCGCACAGCTGCAGTGCTGTGCGCTACCTTTAGAAGACTGCAGGAGTCTTCAGCCGCCGATTCTGGACCTCTTCTGACTTCAGCATCTGCAAGGGGGCCGGCGGCGCGGCTCCGGTGACCATCCAGGCTGTACCTGTGATCGTCCCTCTGGAGCTGATGTCCAGTAGCCAAGAAGCCAATCCATCCTGCACGCAGGTGAGTTCACTTCTTCTCCCCTCAGTCCCTCGTTGCAGTGATCCTGTTGCCAGCAGGACTCACTGTAAAATAAAAAACCTAAGCTAAACTTTTTCTAAGCAGCTCTTTAGGAGAGCCACCTAGATTGCACCCTTCTCGGCCGGGCACAAAAATCTAACTGGAGTCTGGAGGAGGGTCATAGGGGGAGGAGCCAGTACACACCACCTGATCTGGAAAAGCTTTACTTTTTGTGCCCTGTCTCCTGCGGAGCCGCTATTCCCCATGGTCCTTTCAGGAACCCCAGCATCCACTAGGACGATAGAGAAAACCAAGGTTGTGTTTAATACAACATTCCTTTGCAAAGACATGTCTAAATAAAAACACATGATACATCAACGTTCCAGATCCAGTAAGAATTGCTAGTTTCAAAAGGTTCACAATCCACCACCCTTATTATTTGCTGGAAAAGCATGTAAATGTCACTTAATGTTTACCTGGTCCAGAGTTTACTTGGATGTAGAGGTAAACTGAAGGTCATGTGATCATCCTGCTCAGTTCTGTTGTAAAGATGAATGAGTGGAAGGATACACATCTTTATTAACACACAATGCTTACCTCATCATCCTCTGTATTACTGCCTTCATCGCCGATCTCAAGTGTTTTCCTCTCATCCTCTTGTGCCCCCCTTTCTTCATCACGGTGCCAGTTCCGACTACCTCTCTCTCTACGTTGAACTTTCAACTCATCTGGATCATCCTCCCTCCCTCTTTTAGTGCCCCTGTCTGGCTGTGGAGGGAAACAAATGACAATTACCTGTGATACAGAATTCTATGTGTAACAAAAATGTAACATAATAAGGAGAAACCCAAGAGTCCTCTTGATTTGCAATCTTTTAATGAGAGATAAACCCAAATACACTTCTGGTCAATGCACACTTACGGGATATTAGTCGGCAACAGAGATCCAACCAACAGAAACATCTCACCATCAAGCTAACAATAGGATTTTGGTACTCACCGTTAAATCCTTTTCTCCTAGTCCGTAGAGGATGCTGGGGACTCCAAAAGGACCATGGGGTATAGATGGGATCCGCAGGAGCTTGGGCACACCAAAAAGACTTAAGACTG